>NW_025533576.1:377500-670000 GCF_020615455.1 Coregonus clupeaformis
TATTCAGTATATACCCATTATTGTGTATATAACCATTATTCTATATTTAACCATTATTCAGTATATAACCATTATTCAGTATATAACCATTATTCTGTATATACCCATTATTCTGTATATAACCATTATTATATAACCATTATTCTGTATATAACCACTATTCTGTATCTAACCATTATTCTGTATCTAACCATTATTCGGTATATAACCATTATTGTATAACCATTATTCAATATATAAACATTATTCTGTATATAACCATTATCTGTATATAACCATTATTATGTAACCCTTATTCAGTATATAACCATTATTCAGTATGTAACCATTACCTTGTATATAACCATTATTATATAACCATTATTCAGTATGTAACCATTATTCAGTATATAACGATTATTCTGTATATAACCATTATTATGTAACCATTATTCAGTATATAACCATTATTCAGTATATAACCATTACCTTGTATATAACCATTATTATGTAACCATTATTCAGTATATAACCATTATTCTGTATATAACCATTATTTTGTATATAACCATTATTCTGTATATACCCATTATTTAGTATATACCCATTATTCTTGCGAAAGTATTCACCCCACTTTGGTATTTTGTTGCCTTACAACCTAGAATTAAAATGGATTTTTTGGGGGGGGTTGTATCATTTGATTTACACAACATGCCTACCACTTTGAATATGCAAAATATTTTCTTTTGTGAAACAAACAAGAAATAACACAAAAAACAGAACTTGAGCGTGCATAACTCTTCACCCCCTCAAAGTCAATACTTTGTAGAGCCACCTTTTGCAGCAATTACAGCTGCATGTCTCTTGGGGTATGTCTCTATAAGCTTGGCACATCTAGCCACTGGGAGTTTTGCCCATTCTTCAATGCAAAACTGCTCCAGCTCCTTCAAGTTGGATTGGTTCCGCTGGTGTACAGCAAACTTTAAGTCATACCACATATTTTCAATTGGATTGAGGTCTGGGCTTTGACTAGGCCAATCGAAGACATTTAAATGTTTCCCCTTAAACCACTTGAGTGTTGCTTTAGCAGTATGCTTAAGGTCATTGTCCTGCTGGAAGGTGAACCTCCGTCCCAGTCTCAAATCTCTGGAAGACTGAAACAGGTTTCCCTCAATAATTTTCCTTTATTTAGCGCCATCCATCATTCCTTCAATTCTGACCAGTTTCCCAGTCCCTGCAGATGAAAAACATCCCCACAGCATGATGCTGCCACCACCATGCTTCACTGTGGGGATGGTGTTCTCAGGGTGATGAGAGGTGTTGGGTTTGCGCCAGACATAGTGTTTTCCTTGATGGCCAAAAAGCTTAATTTTAGTCTCATCTGACCAGAGTACCTTCTTCCATATATTTGGGGAGTCTCCCACATGCCTTTTGGCGAACACCAAATGTGTTTGCTTATTTCTTTATTTAAGCAATGCCTTTTTTTCTGGCCACTCTTCCGTAAAGCCCAGCTCTGTGGAGTGTATGGCTTAAAGTGGTCCTATGGACAGATACTCCAATCTCCGCTGTGGAGCTTTGCAGCTCTTTCAGGGTTATATTTGGTCTCTTTGTTGCCTCTCTGATTAATTCCCTCCTTCCAGGGAATGGGCGGCCCTCTCTTGGCAGGTTTGTTGTGTTACCATATTCTTTCGATTTTTTAATAATGGATTTAATGGTGCTCCGTGGGAGGTTCAAAGTTTCTGATATTTTTTTATAACCCAACCCTGATCTGTACTTCTCCACAACTTTGTCCCTGACCTGTTTGGAGAGCTCCTTGGTCTTCATGGTGCCGCTTGCTTGGTGGTGCCTATTGCTTAGTGGTGTTGCAGACTCTGGGGCCTTTCAGAACAGGTGTATATTTATTGAGATCATGTGACAGATCATGTGACAATTAGATTGCACACAGGTGGACTTTATTTAACAAATTATGTGACTTCTGAAGGTAATTGGTTGCACTAGATCTTATTTAGGGGCTTCATAGCAAAGGGGGTGAATACATATGCATGCATCACTTTTCCGTTATTTATTCTTTATAATTTTTGGAAACAAGTTATTTTTTTCATTTCACTTCGCCAATGTGGACTATTTTGTGTATGTCCATTACATAAAATCAAAATCCATTTAAATTACAGGTTGTAATGCAACAAAATAGGAAAAACACCAAGGGGGATGAATACTTTTGCAAGGCACTGTATACTCATTATTCTGTATATAACCATTATTCAGTGTACACCCATTATTCTATATAACCATTATTCTGTATATACCCATTATTATATAACCCTTATTCTGTATATAACCATTATTCTGTATACAAACATTATTCAGTATATAACCATTATTATATACCCATTATTCTGTATATACCCATTATTCTGTATATAACCATTATTCTGTATATACCCATTATTCTGTATATAACCATTATTGTATAACCATTATTCAGTATATAGCCATTATTCTGTATATAACCATTATTCAGTATATAACCAGTATTCAGTATAACCATTATTCAGTATATAACCATTATTCAGTATATACACATTATTCAGTATATAACCATTTTTCTGTATATAACCATTATTATATAACCCTTATTCTGTATATAACCATTATTCTGTATACAAACATTATTCAGTATATAACCATTATTATATACCCATTATTCTGTATATACCCATTATTCTGTATATAACCATTATTCTGTATATACCCATTATTCTGTATATAACCATTATTGTATAACCATTATTCAGTATATAGCCATTATTCTGTATATAACCATTATTCTGTATATACCCATTATTCTGTATATAACCATTATTGTATAACCATTATTCAGTATATAGCCATTATTCTGTATATAACCATTATTCTGTATATAACCATTATTCTGTCTACAAACATTATTCAGTATATAACCATTATTATATACCCATTATTCTGTATATACCCATTATTCTGTATATAACCATTATTCAGTATATACCCATTATTTTGTATATAACCATTATTGTATAACCATTATTCAGTATATAGACATTATTCTGTATATAACCATTATTCTGTATATAACCATTATTATATAACCATTATTCGGTATATAACCATTATCCAGTATATAACCATTATTCAGAATATAACCATTATCCAGTATATAACTATTATTCAGTATATAACCATTATTGGGTATATAACCATTATTCAGTATATACCCATTATTCTGTGTATAATATAAACTACTAGTGGAGACAGACATGGATTGAGACCCTGTACGTGTCTGGAGCTGTTTCCCTGACACTCAGCACAGGCCTGGATTTAAGGTTTGAGTTGATTATCTCCCTGAATTAAGTATGCACAACTGAGACCCAGGGAGATCAATAAGAACTCAATTGAGTACAAAACTATTATGTAAGGGGAACTATCCAAGAGAGCAGGTTGTAAATAAGCACTGAGTCTATCCCGGCATCTCCTCTCCTCCTCTCCTTCTATCCCCCCCTCCTGCTCACCTCCTCTCCCCCTATCCTCCTCTCCTCCTCCCCTCCTATCACCCTCTCCTCCTCTCCTCCTATCCCCCTTTCCTCCTTTCCTCCTCTCCTCCTCTCCTCCTATCCCCCTCTCCTCCTATCTCCCTCTCCTCCTCTCCTCCTCTCCTCCTATCCCCTTCTCATCCTCTCCTCCTATCCCCCTCTCCTCCTCTCCTCCTATCCCCCTCTCCTCCTCTCCTCCTTTCCCCCTCTCCTCCTCTCCTCCTTTCCTCCTATCCCCCTCTCCTCCTCTCCTCCTATCCCCATCTCCTGCTCTCCCCCTCTCCTCCTCTCCTCCACTCCTCCTACACCCCTCTCCTCCTATCCCCCTCTCCTCCTCTCCTCCTACACCCCTCTCCTCCTCTCCTCCTATCCCCCTCTCCTCCTTTCCTCCTCTCCTCCTATCCCCCTCTCCTCCTCTCCCCCTCTCCTCCTCTCCTCCTACACCCCTCTCCTCCTATCCCCCTATCCCCCTCTCCTCCTATCCCCCCTCTCCTCCTCTCCTCCTAACCCCCCTCTCCCCCTCTCCTCCTCTCCTCCTACACCCCTCTCCTCCTATCCCCCTCTCCTCCTCTCATCCTCTCCTCCTTTCCTCCTATCCCCCTCTCCTCCTCTCCTCCTCTCCTCCTACACCCCTCTCCTCCTCTCCCCCTCTCGTCCTTTCCTCCTCTCCTCCTATCCCCCTCTCCTCCTATCCCCCTCTCCTCCTCTCCTCCTTTCCTCCTATCCCCCTCTCCCCCTCTCCTCCTCTCCTCCTATCCCCCTCTCCCCCTCTCCTCCTCTCCTCCTCTCCCCCTCTCCTCCTCTCCTCCTCTCCTCCTAACCCCATCTCCTCCTCTCCTCCTCTCCTCCTCTCCTCCTAACCCCCTCTCCCCCTCTCCTCCTCTCCTCCTATCCCCCTCTCCTCCTCTCCCCCTTTCCTCCTATCCCCTTCTCCCCCTCTCCTCCTCTCCTCCTATCCCCCCTCTCCCCCTCTCCCCCCTCTCCTCCTCTCCTCCTACACCCCTCTCCTCCTCTCCTCCTATCCCCCTCTCGTCCTTTCCTCCTCTCCTCCTATTCCCCCTCTCCTCCTCTCCTCCTACACCCCTCTCCTCCTCTCCCCCTCTCCTCCTCTCCCCCTCTCCTCCTATCCCCCTCTCCCCCTATCCTCCTCTCCCCCTCTCCTCCTAACCCCCTCTCCCCCTCTCCTCCTCTCCTCCTATCCCCCTCTCCTCCTCTCCTCCTCTCCTCCTTTCCTCCACTCCCCCTCTCCTCCTCTCCTCCTATCCCCCTCTCCCCCTCTCCTCCTCTCCCCCTCTCCTCCTCTCCTCCTCTCCTCCTAACCCCCTCTCCCCCTCTCCTCCTCTCCTCCTATCCCCCTCTCCTCCTCTCCTCCTTTCCTCCTATCCCCCTCTCCCCCTCTCCTCCTCTCCTCCTATCCCCCTCTCCTCCTCTCCTCCTCTCCTCCTATCCCCCTCTCCTACCATCATGGCTCCTATCCTCTGATCCTTATGGCCAACACAGAGGGAGATGGAGAGGGCCCAGGGCCCTTCTAGAATACAAACAGGGCTGTTTTGCTACTTTTTCTCTTCTGTAAGGAATGTGTTAAATTCTCCGCTTTTTGAGAAAAGTAACAGCCTAAAAAGAGGACATTGACAATATGGCATTGCTACACCTATTTGCTGCCATTAAATGATCACGTAGGTTACACTCATATCTGTGCATGGTAATATTTCTGAAACACTCTTTCTCTAATAGAAAACTGGTCAATATCCAAGGCAATAACCACAAACCTCTTTGCTGCCATTAAATGATCACGTAGGTTACACTCATATCTGTGCATGGTAATATTTCTGAAACACTCTTTCTCTAATAGAAAACTGGTCAGGGTATTGCAGATTGTACGGTAACATCGGACTATTCAGAATGCTGCGGCGCTGTCCATGGTGCTGAAACATGGGATAAAGCCTATTCTTCCTGTGCTGTAGGCCCTATATACAACACCTCTTATACTGAACAGAAATATAAACGCAACATGTAAAGTGATGGTCCCATGAGGTGGAATAAAAGATCCCAGAAGTTTTCCATACGCATCAAAAAGCTTATTTCTCTCAAATGTTGTGCACACATTTCTTTACATCCCTGTTAGTGAGCATTTCTCCTTTGTCAAGATTAGCCATCCACCTGACAGGTGCGGCATAGCAAGAAGCTTATTAAGCAGCATGATCATTACACAGGTGCACCTTGTGCTGGGGACAATAAAAGGCCACTAAACTTTGCAGTTTTGTCACACAACACAATGCCACAGACGCCTCAAGTTTTGAGGGAGCATGCAATTGGCATGCTGACTGCAGGAATGTCCACCAGAGCTGTTGCCAGATAATTGAATGTTAATTGCTCTACCATAAGCCGCCTCCAACGTCATTTTAGAGAATTTGGCAGCATGTCCAACCGGCCTCACAACTGCAGACCACGTATAACCATGCCAGCCTAGGACCTCCACATCCGGATTCTTCACCTGCGGGATTGTCTGAGACCAGCCACCCGGACAGCTGATGAAATTGAGGAGTATTTATTTCTCTAATAAAGCCCTTTTGTGGGGAGAAACTCATTCTGATTGGCTGGGCCTTGCTCCCCAGTGGGTGGGCCTGTGCCCACCCAGGCCCACCCATGGCTGTGCCCCTGCCCAGTCATGTGAAATCCATAGATTAGAGCCTAATGAATTTATTTCAATTAACTGATTTCCTTATATAAAATCGTTGAAATTGTTCCATGTTGCATTTATATTTTTGTTCAGTATAGTTAAATCGAACATATAGCTTATACCTAGCTTTAGGCATTAATATACCGCTCACACGGTGGCTAAATGATGAAGGCCTACTGAATATACAGCTAGTAAACAGCTAGTAAACAGCAGGCTACTATATGGATATATAAGGTTGACTTAATAGGCCTATTAGAAATTGTCATTTTACACCGTTCATAGTAGAAACCATTCGTATGTCGATGCTTTGAGACAGACACCACCAGAGCCTATAGCCCAGAGGGCTCTGTCTTTCTATCTGTCTGTCTGTCTGTCTCTCTCTCTCTCACACCCATCACTCTTGCGGTGAAATGTGAAACTAAAATCGATTCCACCAGCAGGTGGCAGTATTCACTGATTATTTTCTCAGACAGACACCACTGATATGCTTGTAATTGCAACAGGGGGTTTCTTCTCGCTAACTAGGACTAGTCCCAGTGCATCATTAAAACAGACAAAACCATATGGGTAATGATGATGGATTATTTCACAATCATTACAACGTCATTCGGAGACGTTTCACAATAACACAATTTAGGGTAGGCTATCCTATCTCAGTTATTAGGTAAAATATGTGGTCCTCTGTAGCTCATCTGGTAGAGCACGACGCTTGTAATGCCATGGTAGTGGGTTCAATCCCCGGGACCACCCATACACAAAAATGTATGCACGCATGACTGTAAGTCGCTTTGGATAAAAGCATCTGCTAAATGGCATATTATTATTAAATAAATGTAGACCTACTGAAAATATAATAAAAACCAGAACATTTCCAGACTACATTATTATTTGCACGGCCGGATATAGAAACGGAGATCTCTATAGTGCATAAAAACAATGAAGCTTGTTGCAGTGGTTGTTGCCTTTAATTGCTGTATTCGATCTCCATTTTGTTTTGGTGCAGAAATGTATAAATACATTGATAAAGGGGTACATAACATGACAACATGAAATAGGCCTACTATGGAGCTTCAAACATTTCAATCCCTTTTAACAAAGGCTATTCACCCTGTGGCCGCAACATGCCGACATTATAATGAATTTATAGGCTAACACTAAAAATGGGAGACTATTGGTGGTTGATAACAATTAATTGGTGACTATTCTAAGTATCTCATCAAACAAATCCCAATTAAAATTTCATGACCATAAATTATGTTACATACAGTAAATTATGTTACTAAAATGCTATTGCTAGGTTTACTTCAGATTACTGATAAAACGAAAAATCTAAAAGGCTTAACCATAAAACAAAAGGCTTCCTGATAACCACAAAACAAAAGGCTTCCTGATAACCACAAAACAAAAGGCTCCTGATAACCATAAAACAAAAGGCTTCCTGATAACCACAAAACAAAAGGCTTCCTGATAACCACAAAACAAAAGGCTTCCTGATAACCACAAAACAAAAAGGCTTCCTGATAACCATAAATAAAAGGCTTCCTGATAGCCACAAAACAAAAGGCTCCTGATAACCATAAAACAAAAGGCTTCCTGATAACCATAAACAAAAGGCTTCCTGATAACCATAAAACAAAAGGCTTCCTGATAACCACAAAACAAAAGGCTTCCTGATAACCATAAAACAAAAGGCTCCTGATAACCATAAAACAAAAGGCTTCCTGATAACCATAAACAAAAGGCTTCCTGATAACCATAAAACAAAAGGCTTCCTGATAACCACAAAACAAAAGGCTTCCTGATAACCACAAAACAAAAGGCTCCTGATAACCATAAAACAAAAGGCTTCCTGATAACCATAAACAAAAGGCTTCCTGATAACCATAAACAAAAGGCTTCCTGATAACCACAAAACAAAAGGCTTCCTGATAACCATAAAACAAAAGGCTTCCTGATAACCATAAAACAAAAGGCTTCCTGATAACCATAAAACAAAAAGGCTTCCTGATAACCATAAAACAAAAGGCTTCCTGATAACCATAAAACAAAAGGCTTCCTGATAACCATAAAACAAAAGGCTTCCTGATAACCATAAAACAAAAGGCTTCCTGATAACCACAAAACAAAAGGCTTCCTGATAACCATAAAACAAAAGGCTTCCTGATAACCATAAACAAAAGGCTTCCTGATAACCATAAACAAAAGGCTTCCTGATAACCATAAAACAAAAGGCTTCCTGATAACCATAAACAAAAGGCTTCCTGATAACCATAAAACAAAAGGCTTCCTGATAACCATAAAACAAAAGGCTTCCTGATAACCATAAACAAAAGGCTTCCTGATAACCATAAAACAAAAGGCTTCCTGATAACCATAAAACAAAAGGCTTCCTGATAACCATAAAACAAAAGGCTTCCTGATAACCATAAACAAAAGGCTTCCTGATAACCATAAAACAAAAGGCTTCCTGATAACCATAAAACAAAAGGCTTCCTGATAACCATAAACAAAAGGCTTCCTGATAACCATAAACAAAAGGCTTCCTGATAACCATAAAACAAAAGGCTTCCTGATAACCATAAACAAAAGGCTTCCTGATAACCATAAACAAAAGGCTTCCTGATAACCATAAAACAAAAGGCTTCCTGATAACCATAAACAAAAGGCTTCCTGATAACCATAAAACAAAAGGCTCCTGATAACCATAAAACAAAAGGCTCCTGATAACCACAAAACAAAAGGCTCCTGATAACCATAAAACAAAAGGCTTCCTGATAACCATAAACAAAAGGCTTCCTGATAACCATAAAACAAAAGGCTTCCTGATAACCACAAAACAAAAGGCTTCCTGATAACCATAAAACAAAAGGCTTCCTGATAACCATAAACAAACATCAAGGCCAACACCTTCATGTGATGATGAAATTATCTCTTATAATTTTCTATTATCCTTAGACTACAGTCGCCAAAAAAAAAACCCAAAGCAATTGCTAACCCAGGACACATAAAAACATCAGGCCCGTGTAAAAGGAGCAATCTCCTCTGCAATGAAAGTCTACGATCCAGTGATTCAATCAAGGTTGTTTCCACATAGGATAGGTTACAGTAGTATCAAACACACAATTATATTATTCAGAGAAGGGTTTACCGTTTCCAAAGGAGAGGGAAAGGAGGAGTTTAACGTTGGGGTTTTCTTTAAGGGTAGATTCCATCAATGGATCGATGAGGTAAGGCTTCCCTCACTCTTTCAACAGAGTGGATAACAGCCCTTCTTGCCCATTTTCGACACAAGTAGCCTATATCAGGATGTGATGCGTTTCTAACGCGACACTGCTGAAGAATAGGGAGATCCTCTTCCGCCTGGGGAAAATGTTGGAAAGCATCTAGCCGGCGCAGACCTGTCGGTTTTGTCATGTTTTGAGGTTCTTCTTGTAGCTTTTTAGTCAAACCTGAGTTTGTTTCATTATTTTTCTACCAGTATTTCATATCAATGTTGTGCACGATAGGCTACATGTAATGAGAATAGAATGGTGAGTGTCATGTCTTGGGATCTGGCTCGGTTATTGGGGCTCTGGTATTAATATCCAATTGGCCCAAGAGAAAACTACTGTAAAGGCAAATAAGGACTCGATGCTCATTATATTTCTATAAGTGAAAACCCTCTACTATATATTTAAGTATGCATATATTTTCTGATTCATATGACATATAAAGATCTATGTTGGGCCTCCAGCAAAACAAAATGGGCTACATATCTCTTATTAAATTACAGGACTTGATCCGCTCTATATCAAATACATGATTGGAAACGAATGTAATTGAAATATCAACTTTAACTTTTGACATGATCATCTTATAAACGTTGGCCTAGAGAATGATATAGAGAACCAGCAAGAAAAGCGAACCATATCAGTAACAGCCAATCAGATAGTAAATCCACACTGCATATCACTACGTAAATGTTGATGTGAAAATAATGCAGCCCAAACACCGTCTTGGTGATGTAAGCTACTTTTATAATAGCCTTCCCCATTCAAACCAAACATTGAGAGATATTATAAGGTATTATATAATTTGTTAGATATTAATATAGTACCTATATAATAGACATTATCATAAAGCAGAAAAGAGGGCAAACCCTCATCATCACATCAATGGCAAACTTATCAATTATTCCTTTTTCCTTAATTAAATGTTCATTAAGTGACCCAAAATGATAAACCTAACTAACAAGGCCTGACTCTTTTATCCCTAACCTTGTCAGGTCAACCCAAAATCTATCCAGATATTATCCAGATATTACATAAATAATGAGTCACATCTCATTGATAAACAGCATGGAACAAAGTGTCATAGTATTATGTTGTAGTAATGTTGGGTTATGGGAGAAAATTCCAAACAGGTAACAGGAAAAAACAAGCATTATCACAACAGAGCAGAATTAGACAACATGTCTTAGAGCCTGACATAACTTACTGTAGGGTAAACCACGTTTTAGATCAGACATTACATAATGTACTGTAGTGTAAACCACATGTTTTAGGGCCTGACATAACATATTGTAGTGTAAACCACATGGTTTAGATTCTGACATAACATACTTTAGTGTAAACCACATGGTTTAGAGCCTGACATTACATACTGTAGTGTAAACCCCATGTTTTAGAGCCTGACATCCCATACTGTACTATAGTATCAACTAAATGTTTTAGGGCTTGATATTACATAATGTAATATAGTATAAACTACATGTTTTAGGGCCTGACATTACACAATGTACTGTAGTGTAAACCACATGTTTTAGAGCCTGACATTACATACTGTAGTGTAAACCACATGTTTTAGAGCCTGACATTACATACTGTAGTGTAAACCACATGTTTTAGAGCCTGACATTACATAATGTAGTGTAAACCACTCTGTAGCTCAGCTGGTAGAGCACGGCACTTGTAACGCCAAGGTAGTGGGTTCGATCCCCGGGACTACCCATACACACAAAATAAAATGTATGCACGCATGACTGTAAGTCGCTTTGGATAAAAGCGTCTGCTAAATGGCTTATTATTATTATGTTTTAAAGCCTGACATTATATACTGTACTGTAGTGTAAACAACATGTTTTAGAGCCTGACAATACATACTGTAGTTTAAACAACATGTTTTAGAGCCTGACATAACATAGTGTAGTGTAAACCACATGATTTAGAGCAGGGGTGTCAAACTCATTTTAGCTCAGGGGCCACATGGAGGAAAATCTATTCCCAAGTGGGCCGGACCGGAAAAATCATGGTATATATAACTTAAAAACAACAACTTCAGATTGTTTTCTTTGTTTTAATACGATCAACATACAACATAAAGCTGGAGCCTGAGGACAGTGTGTCCAAAATAGTACAAGCACAACATCACTATTAATCATAAAACACGTCAAGTTTATTTGAAAATTCTAAAGAAAAAGAACACAAACACACAATGCCTCAGTGATTAACAGAACTGTTTCACAGATCACAGAACTATATCAGGGGTCATTTCTCAGGCAGAAATGTAGATAAAAAGAATGAAATCCTGTTCCCCAAACAAGTGCAAGAACCACAGAGTCAAGAATAGGTTAAATATACAAATAAAATAAAATCAATTAAAAACAATAGCACATCAACATAAAAACATATAAACATAAAGCTGGAGCCTGAGGACAGTGTGTCCAAAAGCACAACATCACTATTAATCATAAAACACCTCAAGTTATTTGAAAGTTCTGAGGACAAAGAACACACAAACACACAATGCCTCAGTGATTCACAGAAGTATATCACAGATCACAGAACTATATCAGGGTGTCTCATGAAGCACTTTAAGTGGGGTTGCATAGTTTATTTGACTCCTGATACTTGGCATCTTTTAGCTTTCACCAGCGCATCAATATCAGGCGTCACATCCTGAGTGGCAGCCAACTTCAGGATGTGATTCAAGTGCTTGTCGTGAGCCTTGAGCGCAGCTTTGTTTTATTTATGCTCATTACAGAGAAAACTTGCTCACAAAGATATGTGGTTCCAAACATGCACAACAGTTTTGCAGCGAGGGCTGTCAAGTTGGGGTAACCTGGCAAGAGATTCTGATTAAATGTGTCCAAGCCAGCTGCGGCAAATTTGCCCTTCAAATCCGAGTCACACTGCAAGTCTATTATTTCAAGTTGGATGCTGACGGGCAGATCAGAGGGATTCACGGTGAATGGCGAGCAAAAAACGTTGAAGTCTTTCTCCAGTTCACCAAAAATCTGAAAGCGTTGCTCAAACTCCCGTAACAGTCCCGTTATTTTATCTTTGAACCGCTTCATGTCTGCCACATGTTGGGTCGCGCACACATTTTTCAGACAGGGTAACTGAGCTGCATCACCACCGGCAAGTTGCGTCTCCCACAATGACAGCTTCAACTTGAAAGAACGTATGCTGTCATAATACTGCGTGACAACTTTGTTGCGCCCTTGCAGCTGTTTGTTCAAGTTATTCAGGTGCTCTGTAACATCCACCATAAATGCAAGGTCCTGCATCCATTCTGCGGAATGGAATTCTAACACTGGTTTGCCCTTTTCTTCCATGAACTGTTCAATTTCTTCTCGTAAATCAAAGAAACGCCTCAGCACCTCAGCTTAACCATCTTACCTCAGTGTGGTATGGCAGGCCATAGATGTGGTCTTTCTCTCTGAGAAGGCTGTCAAACTGACGGTGATTCAGGCTTCTGGATCGGATGAAATTAACAGTTTGGATGACCACCTTCATGACGTTATCCATCTTTAATGACTTGCAACACAAAGCCTCCTGGTGCAAAATACAGTGAAAAGTCAAAAATCACGTCCTCCATTTGCAGATTGCACTTTCTCTCTGAACTTTGTCACAACGCCTGCTTTTTTCCCGATCATTGAGGGCGCACCATCTGTAGCCAGGCTGACAGCGCGGGACCAGTCCACTCCGACCCTGTCCAGCGCGCCCGACGAAAGTGCGGTAAAAATATCAGCTGCTGTCGTTGTATCTGTCATCGGCACCAACTCCACGAACTCCTCGGTGACGGTCAATGTGTCATCAACTCCGCGGATGAAAATGGCCAGTTGTGCAACATTTGTAATGTCCGTGCTTTCATCAATTGCAACCGAAAACGCAATAAATGACTTTACTTTTTGCTTCAACTGGCTGTCCAAATCCACTGAAAGATCGGAAATCCTGTCTGCAACTGTGTTTCTTGTCAGGCTGATATTTACAAAAGCCTGACGTTTTTCAGGGCACACAATCTCCGCTGCCTTCATCATGCATGTTTTTACAAATTCACCCTCACGAAATGGTTTTGAAGCCACTGCGATTTCATTAGCAATGAGGTAGCTAGCTTTCACTGCAGCGTCACTGATGTCTCGGCTGTGAGTAAACACAGACTTGACCTACTTGCTCTGCCCCGGTATAAACAGTTTGCTTGCTTAACACAATTGCTATTGCGCCATCCAGTGGACGCAATTGGAACAGCAGTTTTTTATTGAAAAATTGCAGCACATTTTTATACTTTACAAAATCATCTCGCGGGCCGGATTAAACCCGTTTGCGGGCCTGATCCGGCCCACGGGCCGGACGTTTGACACCCCTGATTTAGAGCCTGACATTATATACTGTACTATAGTGTAAACCACATGGTTTAGAGCCCAACATTACATACTGTAGTGTAAACCACACTGTTTAGATTCTGACATAACATACTTTAGTGTATACCACATGTTTTAGAGCCTGACATTACATACTGTAGTGTAGTGTAAACCACATGTTTTAGAGCCTGACATTACATATTGTAGTGTAGTGTAAACCAGATGTTTTAGAGCCGGACATAACATACTGTAGTCTAAAACACGTTTTAGAACCTAACATTACATAATGTAGTGTAAACCACATGGTTTAGAGCCCAACATTACATACTGTAGTGTAAACAACATGTTTTAGAGCCTGACATTATATATTGTACTGTAGTGTAAACCACATGTTTTAGAGCTTGACATTACAAACTGTAGTTTAAACAACATGTTTTAGAGCCTGACATTACATTCAGTAGTGTAAACCCCATGTTTTAGAGCCTGACATTACATACTGTACTATAGTATCAACTAAATGTTTTAGGGCTTGATATTACATAATGTAATATAGTATAAACTACATGTTTTAGGGCCTGACATTACATAGTGTACTGTAGTGTAAACCACATGTTTTAGATCCTGACATTACACAATGTACTGTAGTGTAAACCACAGGTTTTAGAGCCTGACATTACATACTGTAGTGTAAACCACATGTTTTAGGTCCTGACAGTACATACTGTACTGTAGTGTAAACCACATGTTTTAGAGCCTGACATTACATACTGTACTGTAGTGTAAACCACATGTTTTAGAGACTGACATTACATACTGTAGTGTAAACCACATGGATTAGAGCCCAACATTACATACTGTAGTGTAAACATCATGTTTTAGAGCCTGACATTACATACAGTAGTGTAAACCCCATGTTTTAGAGCCTGACATCCCATACTGTACTATAGTATCAACTAAATGTTTTAGGGCTTGATATTACATAATGTAATATAGTGTAAACTACATGTTTTAGGGCCTGACATTACATAGTGTACTGTAGTGTAAACAACATGTTTTAGAGCCTGACATTACATACTGTAGTGTAAACCACATGTTTTAGAGCCTGACATTACATAGTCTACTGTAGTGTAAACAACATGTTTTAGAGCCTGACATTACATACTGTAGTGTAAACCACATGTTTTAGAGCCTGACATTACATACTGTAGTGTAAACCACATGTTTTAGAGCCTAACATGACATACTGTACTGCAGTGTAAACCACATGTTTTAGAGACTGACATTACATACTGTAGTGTAAACCACATGGATTAGAGCCCAACATAACATACTGTAGTGTAAACTACATGTTTTAGGGCCTGACATTACATAGTGTACTGTAGTGTAAACCATATGTTTTAGGGCCTGACATTACATAGTGTACTGTAGTGTAAACCACATGGTTTAGAGCCCAACATTACATACTGTACTGTAGTGTAAACAACATGTTTTAGAGCCTGACATTACATACTGTACTGTAGTGTAAATCAAATGGTTTAGAGCCCAACATTACATACTGTAGTTTAAACAACATGTTTTAGAGCCTGGCATTACATACTGTAGTGTAAACACGTTTTAGAGCCTGATATTACATACTGTAGTGTAAACCACATGGTTTAGCCTGACATAACATACTGTAGTGTAAACAACACATTTTAGAGCCTGACATTACATACTGTACTGTAGTGTAAACCACATGGTTTAGAGCCTGACATAATATACTGTACTGTAGTGTAAACCACATGTTTTAGAGCCTGACATAACATAATGTACTGTAGTGTAAACCACATGTTTTAGTGCCTGACATAACATATTGTAGTGTAAACCTCACGGTTTAGATTCTGACATAACATACTTTAGTGTATACCACATGTTTTAGAGCCTGACATTATATACTGTAGTGTAGTGTAAACCACATATTTTAGAGCTTGACATTACAAACTGTAGTGTAAACCACATGTTTTAGAGCCTGACATAACATACTGTAGTGTAGTGTAAACCACATGGTTTAGAGCCCAACATTACATACTGTAGTTTAAACAACATGTTTTAGAGCCTGACATAACATAGTGTAGTGTAGTGTAAACCACATGGTTTAGAGCCCAACATTACATACTGTAGTTTAAACAACATGTTTTCGAGCCTGACATAACATACTGTAGTGTAAACCACATGTTTAGAGCCTGACATTATAAACTGTACTGTAGTGTAAACCACATGGTTTAGAGCCTGACATTACATAGTGTAGTGTAAACCACATGTTTTAGAGCCTGACATTACATACTGTAGTGTAGTGTAAACCACATGGTTTAGAGCCCAACATTACATACTGTAGTGTAAACCCCATGTTTTAGAGCCTGACATTACATTACATACTGTAGTGTAAACCATATGTTTTAGAGCCTGACATTACATACTGTACTGTAGTGTAAACCACGTTTTAGGGCCTGAAAGTACATACTGTACTGTAGTGTAAACCACATGTTTTAGAGCCTAACATTACATATTATACTGTAGTGTAAACCACATGTTTTAGAGCCTGACAATACATACTGTAGTGTAAACCACATGTTTTAGAGCCTAACATTACATATTATACTGTAGTGTAAACCACATGTTTTAGAGCCTGACATTACATACAGTAGTGTAAACCACATGTTTTAAAGTCTGACATTACATACAGTAGTGTAAACCACATGTTTTAAGGCCTGACATTACATAATGGAGTGTAAACCACATGTTTTAGAGTCTGACAATACATACTGTAACGTAAACACCATGTTTTAGAGCCAGACATTATTTAATGTAGTGTAAACAACGTTTTAGAACAGACATTACATAATGTACTGTAACGTAAACCACATGTTTTAGAGCCAGACATTACATACTGTACTGTAGCGTAAACCACATGTTTTAGAGCCTGACATTACATACTGTAGTGTAAACCACATGTTTTAGAGCCTGACATTACATACTGTACTGTAGTGTAAACTACATGTTTTAGACCCTGATATTACATACTGTACTGTAGTGTAAACTACATGTTTTAGAGTCTGACATTACATACTGTAGCGTAAACCACATGTTTTAGAGCCTGACATTACATACTGTAGTGTAAACCACATGTTTTAGAGCCTGACATTACATACTGTAGTGTAAACCACATGTTTTAGAGCCTGACATTACATACTGCAGTGTAAACCAAATGTTTTAGAGCCTGACATTACATACTGTACTGTAGTGTAAACGACATGTTTTAGATTCTGATATTACATACTGTAGTGTAAAAAACATGTTTTAGAGCCTGACATTATATAATGTGGTGTAAACCACATGTTTTACAGTTGGACATTACATACTGTACTGTAGTGTAAACAACATGTTTTAGAGCCTGAATATACAACATACTGTAGTGTAAACCACATATTTAAAGCCTGACATTACATACTGTAGTGTAGTGTTAACACCATGTTTTAGAGCCTGACATTACATACTGTAGTGTAAACCAAATATTTATAGCCTGATATTACATAGTGTACTGTAGTGTAAACAACATGTTTTAGAGCCTGACATTCAAACTGTAATGTAGTGTTAACCACATGTTTTAGAGCCTGACATTACAAACTCTACTGTAGTGTAAACCACATGGTTTAGAGCCTGAAATAACATACTGTAGTGTAAACCACATGTTTTACAGCCTGACATTACATACTGTAGTGTAAACCACATGTTGTAGAGCCTGACATAACATACTGTAGTGTAAACCACATGTTTTCGAGCCTGACATAACATACTGTAGTGTAAACCACATGTTTAGAGCCTGACATTATAAACTGTACTGTAGTGTAAACCACATGGTTTAGAGCCTGACATTACATAGTGTAGTGTAAACCACATGTTTTAGAGCCTGACATTACATACTGTAGTGTAGTGTAAACCACATGGTTTAGAGCCCAACATTACATCCTGTAGTGTAAACCCCATGTTTTAGAGCCTGACATTACATTACATACTGTAGTGTAAACCATATGTTTTAGAGCCTGACATTACATACTGTACTGTAGTGTAAACCACGTTTTAGGGCATGAAAGTACATACTGTACTGTAGTGTAAACCACATGTTTTAGAGCCTAACATTACATATTATACTGTAGTGTAAACCACATGTTTTAGAGCCTGACAATACATACTTTAGTGTAAAGCACATGTTTTAGAGCCTAACATTACATATTATACTGTAGTGTAAACCACATGTTTTAGAGCCTGACATTACATACAGTAGTGTAAACCACATGTTTTAAAGTCTGACATTACATACAGTAGTGTAAACCACATGTTTTAAGGCCTGACATTACATAATGCAGTGTAAACCACATGTTTTAGAGTCTGACATTACATACTGTAACGTAAACACCATGTTTTAGAGCCAGACATTATTTAATGTAGTGTAAACCACGTTTTAGAACAGACATTACATAATGTACTGTAACGTAAACCACATGTTTTAGAGCCAGACATTACATACTGTACTGTAGCGTAAACCACATGTTTTAGAGCCTGACATTACATACTGTAGTGTAAACCACATTTTTTAGAGCCTGACATTACATACTGTACTGTAGTGTAAACTACATGTTTTAGAGTCTGACATTACATAATGTAGTGTAAACCACATGTTTAAAGCCTGACATTACATACTGTACTGTAGTGTAAACCACATGTTTTAGACCCTGACATTACATACTGTACTGTAGTGTAAACTACATGTTTTAGAGTCTGACATTACATACTGTAGCGTAAACCACATGTTTTAGAGTCTGACATTACATACTGTAGTGTAAACCACATGTTTTAGAGCCTGACATTACATACTGTAGTGTAAACCACATGTTTTAGAGCCTGACATTACATACTGCAGTGTAAACCAAATGTTTTAGAGCCTGACATTACATACTGTACTGTAGTGTAAACAACATGTTTTAGATTCTGATATTACATACTGTAGTGTAAAAACATGTTTTAGAGCCTGACATTATATAATGTAGTGTAAACCACATGTTTTACAGTTGGACATTACATACTGTACTGTAGTGTAAACAACATGTTTTAGAGCCTGAATATACAACATACTGTAGTGTAAACCACATATTTAAAGCCTGACATTACATACTGTAATGTAGTGTTAACACCATGTTTTAGAGCCTGACATTACATACTGTAGTGTAAACCAAATATTTATAGCCTGATATTACATAGTGTACTGTAGTGTAAACAACATGTTTTAGAGCCTGACATTCAAACTGTAATGTAGTGTTAACCACATGTTTTAGAGCCTGACATTACAAACTCTACTGTAGTGTAAACCACATGGTTTAGAGCCTGAAATAACATACTGTAGTGTAAACCACATGTTTTACAGCCTGACATTACATACTGTAGTGTAAACCACATGTTGTAGAGCCTGACATAACATACTGTAGTGTAAACCACATGTTTTAGAGCCTGACATAACATACTGTACTGTAACCCACATGTTTTAGAGCCTGACATTACATACTGTAGTGTAAACCACATGTTTTAGAGCCGGACATAACATACTGTAGTGTAAACCACATGTTTTAGAGCCTGTCATAACATACTGTAGTGTAAACCACATGTTTTAGAGCCTGACATTCAAACTGTAATGTAGAGTAAACCATATGTTTTAGAGCCTGACATTACAAACTGTACTGTAGTGTAAACCACATATTTGAAGCCTGACATTACGTACTGTAGTGTAGTGTTAACACCATGTATTAGAGCCTGACATTACATACTGTAGTGTAAACCAAATGTTTTACAGCCTGACATTACATAGTGTAAACAACATGTTTTAGAGCCTGATATTACATACTGTAGTGTAAACAACATATTTTAGAGCCTGACATTACATACTGTAGTGTAAACCAAATATTTATAGCCTGATATTACATAGTGTACTGTAGTGTAAACAACATGTTTTAGAGCCTGACATTCAAACTGTAATGTAGTGTTAACCACATGTTTTAGAGCCTGACATTACAAACTCTACTGTAGTGTAAACCACATGGTTTAGAGCCTGAAATAACATACTGTAGTGTAAACCACATGTTTTACAGCCTGACATTACATACTGTAGTGTAAACCACATGTTGTAGAGCCTGACATAACATACTGTAGTGTAAACCACATGTTTTAGAGCCTGACATAACATACTGTACTGTAACCCACATGTTTTAGAGCCTGACATTACATACTGTAGTGTAAACCACATGTTTTAGAGCCTGACATTCAAACTGTAATGTAGAGTAAACCATATGTTTTAGAGCCTGACATTACAAACTGTACTGTAGTGTAAACCACATATTTGAAATCTGACATTACGTACTGTAGTGTAGTGTTAACACCATGTATTAGAGCCTGACATTACATACTGTAGTGTAAACCAAATGTTTTACAGCCTGACATTACATAGTGTAAACAACATGTTTTAGAGCCTGATATTACATACTGTAGTGTAAACAACATATTTTAGAGCCTGACATTACATACTGTAGTGTAAACCACATGTTTTAGAGCCTGACATTACATACTTTCCTGTAGTGTAAACCACATTTTTTAGAGCCTGACATTACATACTGTAGTGTAAACCACATGTTTTAGAGCCTGACATTACATACTGTAGTGTAAACCACATGTTTTAGAGCCTGAAATTACACACTGTAGTGTAAACCACATGTTTTAGAGCCTGACATTACACACTGTAGTGTAAACCACATGTTTTAGAGCCTGACATAACATACGGTACTGTAGAGTAAACCACATGTTTTAGAGCCTGACATTCAAACTGTAATGTAGTGTTAACCACATGTTTTAGAGCCTGACATAACGTACAATAGTGTAAACATATTTTTAGAGCCTGACATTACATACTGTAGTGTGAAACCACATGTTTTAGAGCCTGACATTACATACTTTCTTGTAGTGTAAACCACATGTTTTAGAGCCTGACATTACATACTGTAGTGTAAACCACATGTTTTAGAGCCGGACATAACATACTGTAGTGTAAACCACATGTTTTAGAGCCTGTCATAACATACTGTAGTGTAAACCACATGTTTTAGAGCCTGACATTCAAACTGTAATGTAGAGTAAACCACATGTTTTAGAGCCTGACATTACAAACTGTACTGTAGTGTAAACCACATGTTTTAGAGCCTGACATAACGTACAATAGTGTAAACATATTTTAGAGCCTGACATTACATACTGTTACGGATACAGGTATCCTGTGTTTTTGTGTGTTTCTACTCTTTCTGCCCTAATCACAGGTGTCCTGTATGTTCCTGATTGGTGGTCGTTGAGGTGTCTGCTGATTGGACCAATCAGTGAACATTCCTGTGAATTGCACCACCTGTTACTTGTTTGTTCAATCACACATCCCATTTTATAAAAACCAGACTTGTGTTTGTTGCAAGAGAGAGATTTTTGCCATATGTGAGTATGGACACGGTGGTGTCCTGTGTGTTGTGTACTCACTAAGTTGTTGGTTACCCTATTGGTAACTTTGTTAGAAGCCATTTCTTTATGTGAGTTTGGATACTGTTGTGTCCTGTGTATTGTGTACGTACTTTATTGCTGATTACCCTGTTTAGTAGCTTTGTGTGTTTCTGGGAAAAGGGGAGTTTAAGCTAGTTGCCCTTGGGCGTACATTACCCGTAGGAAGAAATCTGTCTAAAAACACTAGTTAGACCTGAGCGGACCACCCACTGTACTTTTGTATGACTAGCAGTAGCCTAGCGGTTCTTTAGGCAGGCTAGATCAGTTTAGGGGGTTTTACACTATTGTTTCATTTCTTGGGTCCTGCTCAGCCCTTTTTCCCAAACCCTTACCGTGTGTTCTGAAATAAACCATGTGTGTTTGACGGTAGTTCATGGTAGTTGTGTCCTATTTGTTCTCACTGTTCCATACTACACTTATAATTTGCATGAATTTATGTTACGGGTCTCATGTCCGTCACCCTAGATGTTTAAAAGCCACGGGGTTCGTAACATAAAGTGGGGGCTCGTCTGGGATCCTATCTATCCCATGCTACTCATGTAAATTAGTCAGTGTCTGGTTCAGTGTTGAGCTTGGCAGCTGTAACTACCTGTTTTTTTTTGTGTGTTCAGTAGTCGACGGCTCGTGTTGCTAGTAGGATGGCTACTTTTGAGTTGGAGGCATTTTTGGAAAACCCTACGTGGGAGGTTTTTGATAATTGCCGTAGAGTGGATCTACAGGCTTTGGCTGACCACTTTTCTGTACCCATACCGAGGGGTTTAGTGAAAGCAGAAGTTAGGGAAGTAGTGCTAGCGATATTGTTAAACGAGCGAGTGCTTGAGTTACCGCCGCCTGAGTCTGCTGCTCCTGTAGGGGATGTGGTTGCTGTTCTTGTAAGCCCATCAGTGTCTGAGGACGAGGCTAAGGCTCCAGCCACATTGCCCCGTTATGACCCACTCTCCCCACTGACTGACAGTAATGCCAGGATCGATGTCCGCTCGACACGGCTCCAAATGGAGGCGGAAGAGCGGGCACAAATCAGGCAAGACAAGCTGGAGATGCGTAAGCTAGAGGCAGAACAGGAGACGCGTAAGCTAGAGGCAGAACAGGAGACGCGTAAGCTAGAGGTAGAACTGGAGACGCGTAGGCTTGATCAAGAACTGGAGACGCGTAGGCTTGATCAAGAACTGGAGACGCGTAAGATGGAACTGGAGGTGCGTAAAATGGAACTGGAGGCAGAAACAGCGAGGTTAGTCGCTGCTCATACTATGCCTGCTAGTGAGCCATCCTCACCAGCTGTGTCGGCTGCTACGTTTGATATTAGTAGGCAGATCACCTTGGTACCTGTGTTCAGGGAGTCAGAGGTTGATTCCTATTTCAGTGTGTTTGAACGTATAGCGGTAGCATTGAAATGGCCCGAAGAGGTATGGTGCCTATTACTTCAGTGTAAACTAACAGGTAAAGCCCAAGAGGTTCTGGCAGCGCTACCTCTTGAAGACAGTTTGAATTATGAAGTGGTCAAAGCTACTGTTCTTCGTGCCTATGAGCTTGTTCCTGAGGCATATCGACAGAGATTTAGGTCTCATAAAAAGTCTCCTACTCAGACTTGTGTGGAGTTTGCTAGAGACAAAGGAAATCTGTTTGACAAATGGCACAGTGCTAGTAAGGTAACTGATTTTACCTCTCTACGGGAGTTAATCTTGTTAGAAGAGTTTAAAAATTGCTTACCGGAACGCATTGTAGTTTATCTGAACGAACAGAAAGTATCCTCACTGTCGGAAGCGTCTGTATTGGCAGACGAGTTTGTGTTGACGCATAAGAGCGTGTTTTCGGCTCGTACGGAGAGCAGGGCTGCGGAGTTGCTAACTTTTAGTCCTAGTCGACCAGCAGTACATCCAGCACGCCCAAAAGATGTGCGTCACTGTTTCTATTGTCATAAGGTGGGACATTTGGTTAGTGATTGCTTTTTGCTTAAACGCAAGCCGGGGATGACTCAGCACGCCAGGCCGCCAACGGGTGTTGGGCTGATTCGTACGGTTGTAAGGCCGGAATCAAGACAGAAGCCTCATAGTGAATGTGGTTTGACAGTCCCTGTCCCAGATCACAGTTATGAACCGTTCATTTTTGAGGGGTTTGTTTCTATATCAGATGACGAAGCGTCTCAGCGTCCAGTTAGAATCCTCAGAGATACTGGTGCGGCGCAGTCGTTCATACTAGCTGATGTGTTGCCCTTGTCTAATAATACATATTGTGGTTCCAGTGTGTTAGTACAAGGAATTGAAATGGGATTTGTCCCAGTGCCATTGCACTTTGTGAACGTACACTCTGAGTTAGTCAGTGGATTGTTCAGAGTGGGCGTACGTCCCTATGTTGCCAGTAAAAGGTGTGACATTTATAATGGGCAACGATATTGCCGGAGGAAAGGTAATACCCGTATTGGAGGTAATGGATAAAAGTGACCAGTCTCTCTCCGAGGAGCTGGCACAGGGTTATCCAGATGTGTTCCCGCTTGTGCTGTCACACGTGCTCAAGCCCGACAAGTGGGTGAAGTGGTAGATTTGTCAGACACGATTCTTTTCAGAGAGTGTGACCCAGAGGATAGTTCGGGTGCTACCTCTGGTAAGCTGGTGCAGTCTGACCAACAGCCCAGAGAAAGGAAGAAGGATGTGGAACTTGTTGCTGAGGCAATACAGTTACCAGTTACTCGTGAGCAGCTGATCGCTAACCAACAGGTTGACATTAGCCTGGCTAAATGTTTTTCTAGTGTTGTCTCAGAGGAGGAGCTAAAGAAGAAAAACATGGCATACTTCATTGATGGTAATCTCCTCATGCGTAAATGGACATCCCATGTTGACGCTGGCGGAGATTGGAATGCTGTTTACCAAATAGTGATTCCTACAGCCTTTCGACAAAATGTTTTATCCCTCGCTCATGATCACCAGTGGTCCGGACATCTGGGAGTCACCAAGACGTATGATCGAGTTTTGCGACATTTCTTTTGGCCTGGCTTAAAGCAAGATGTGGCTCAGTTCTGTCGGACTTGCCACACCTGTCAAGTAGTTGGGAAACCGAACCAGGTTATTTCCCCGCGCCTCTTTGTCCCATACCGGCCCTAGGTGAACCATTCGAACATGTGATGGTTGATTGTGTTGGACCATTACCAAAAACAAAATCTGGTAACCAGTTTATGTTGACAATTATGTGTGTGGCCACCAGGTACCCAGAGGCCATTCCTCTGCGAAGGATTACTGCTCCAGTGGTGAGTAAAGCGTTGATCAAATTCTTCTCAACTTTTGGATTACCTAAGGTGATACAAACTGATCAGGGTACGAATTTCCTTTCTACACTTTTCAAACAAGTGTTAAAATCCTTGTCAGTTACACACCGTGTGTCAAGCGCATATCACCCAGAGTCTCAGGGTGCGCTTGAACGTTGGCATCAGACACTGAAGTCTATGCTCCGTAAATATTGCATGGAATCTGAGAAAGATTGGGATGAGGGAGTTCCTCTAGTGTTGTTTGCTGTCCGTGAGACAGTACAGGAATCCCTAGGGTTCAGCCCAGCTGAACTGGTGTTTGGACACACCATGAGAGGACCTATGAAAGTCCTTAAGGATCAGTTTTTGTCACAAGAGTTGTGTGTGAAAGAAAATGTGTTGGACTACGTTAGTCGCTTTCGTGAGCGCCTACATGCTGCCTGTGCTCTAGCAAAGGAAGCGCTGTCTTCCTCACAGAAACGGATGAAACGACACTATGACACACAGGCTGTTTCTCGTTCACTGCAGCCAGGTGACCGAGTTCTTGTATTGTTGCCTGTGCCAGGAGCGTCATTGTCAGCACGTTTCTCTGGTCCTTATGTCATTGAAAAGAAACTAAGTGAAACTGACTATGTGATACAGACTCCTGATAGAAAACGCCAATCTCTGTGTGCCACGTTAACATGTTGAAGACATACCACACCAGACCCGTCACTCAGGTAGACAGTCCAGAGAAACTGGCCGAGTCGGCTGTCTCTGTTGCTGCTACGGCTGTAGTGGGAGGTCATGTTAATGATGTGGACGGAGATGGTTTGGAGTTGCGCAATACTCAGCAGCAGTGTGCTAGATTGCCCAATTCAGAGATGCTGCTGTCTCTCCCGTCAAGCCTGATTCATTTAACGGACAGACAGTCAGATGATATTGTGAGACTATTACACAGCTTTCCATGTCTTTTTAATGATGTTCCTACATGTACAAATGTGTTAGAACATGACATTAATGTTGGAAACGCTGCACCTATCAAGCAACATCCGTATCGTGTCAACGTCGCTAAGAGAAAGATAATGAGGGGTGAGGTCGGTTATTTGCTGGAGAATAACCTGGCTATGCCAAGTTCAAGTCCTTGGAGTTCTCCGTGCATTCTGGTTCCTAAACCTGATGGGACATCCAGATTATGTACGGACTATCGGAAAGTCAATGCGGTCACAGTGCCCGACTCGTTCCCGTTACCCAGACTGGATGACTGTATTGATACTGTTGGTGCTGCTACTTATGTAACCAAATTAGATCTTCTAAAGGTTACTGGCAGGTGCCGTTAACCCCACGTGCCTCCGACATCTCTGCCTTTGTGACCCCAGATCACTTCCTACAATATGCTGTCATGGCATTTGGGATGCGGAACGCACCAGCCACTTTCCAACGCCTGGTTAACACAGTATTGGCTGGAGTTCGTAATTGTAGTGCTTACCTTGATGATCTGGTAATTTATTCAACTGAGTGGTCTGATCATGTTAACACTCTAAGGGTAGTGTGTGAACGTCTAGCAACCGCTTCTCTAACCCTGAACTTAGCAAAGTGCGAGTTTGGGAAGGCCACTGTGACGTATCTTGGTAAACAGGTCGGCCATGGTCAGGTGCGCCCTGTAGATGCCAAGGTCTCAGCTATAAACGCATTTCCCGCACCTACCACCAGAAGAGAGCTACGCCGCTTTTTTAGGGATGGTTGGCTACTACCGTAGTTTCTGTAAAAATTTCTCTGCGGTAGTTGCTCCATTAACGGATTTGCTCAGTCCGGCGAGAAAATTTGTATGGTCTGAAGATTGTTGTACTGCTTTCAACACTGCTAAAGCACTCTTGTGTAGTACTCCTGTTCTTGCTGCGCCAGATTTTGAACGGCCGTTTAAACTGGAGGTAGATGCAAGTGCCAGAGGTGCTGGTGCTGTTCTACTGCAGCAAGACCAGAGTGGAGTGGACCATCCTGTCTGTTATTTTTCACGGAAATTTAACAAATGTCAGACAAACTATTCCACCATTGAACAAGAAGCTCTAGCTTTGTTGTTAGCTCTGCAGTACTTTGAAGTTTATGTTGGTTCCAGTGCATTACCAGTAATAGTGTATACTGACCATAACCCCTTAGTTTTTCTCCACCGGATGTACAACCAGAACCAACGCCTTATGCGTTGGGCACTTGTCGTGCAAAATTATAATTTGGAGATCCGCCACAAAAAGGGGATGGATAATGTGTTGGCAGATGCTTTGTCTCGTGTAATGATCTAGGTTTTTTTTTGTTATCCCGCAGGATGATTTGTGAATTTGGGTGTTGTGATAGTCGTGTGTCGCAAACCATTGTGGTTTGCTCTTTTAAGGGTGGGAGTGTTACGGATACAGGTATCCTGTGTTTTTGTGTGTTTCTACTCTTTCTGCCCTAATCACAGGTGTCCTGTATGTTCCTGATTGGTGGTCGTTGAGGTGTCTGCTGATTGGACCAATCAGTGAACATTCCTGTGAATTGCACCACCTGTTACTTGTTTGTTCAATCACACATCCCATTTTATAAAAACCAGACTTGTGTTTGTTGCAAGAGAGAGATTTTTGCCATATGTGAGTATGGACACGGTGGTGTCCTGTGTGTTGTGTACTCACTAAGTTGTTGGTTACCCTATTGGTAACTTTGTTAGAAGCCATTTCTTTATGTGAGTTTGGATACTGTTGTGTCCTGTGTATTGTGTACGTACTTTATTGCTGATTACCCTGTTTAGTAGCTTTGTGTGTTTCTGGGAAAAGGGGAGTTTAAGCTAGTTGCCCTTGGGCGTACATTACCCGTAAGGAAGAAATCTGTCTAAAAACACTAGTTAGACCTGAGCGGACCACCCACTGTACTTTTGTATGACTAGCAGTAGCCTAGCGGTTCTTTAGGCAGGCTAGATCAGTTTAGGGGGTTTTACACTATTGTTTCATTTCTTGGGTCCTGCTCAGCCCTTTTTCCCAAACCCTTACCGTGTGTTCTGAAATAAACCATGTGTGTTTGACGGTAGTTCATGGTAGTTGTGTCCTATTTGTTCTCACTGTTCCATACTACACTTATAATTTGCATGAATTTATGTTACGGGTCTCATGTCCGTCACCCTAGACGTTTAAAAGCCACGGGGTTCGTAACACATACTGTAGTGTAAACCACATGTTTTAGAGCCTGACATTACATACTTTCTTGTAGTGTAAACCACATGTTTTAGAGCCTGACATAACATACTTTAGTGTAAACCACATGTTTTAGAGCCTGACATTACATACTGTAGTGTAAACCACATGTTTTAGAGCCTGACATAACATACTGTAGTGTAAACCACATGTTTAGAGCCTGACATAACATACTGTAGTAACCACATGTTTTAGAGCCTGACATTACATAATGTATTGTAAACCACATGTTTTAGAGCATGATATTACATACTGTAGTGTAAACCACATATTTTAGAACCTGACATTACATACTGCAGTGTAAACCACATGTTTTAGAGCCTGACATCACATACTGTAGTGTAAACCATATGTTTTAGAGCCTGACATTACATACTGTACTTTAGTGTAAAGCACATGTTTTAGAGCCTGACATTACATACTGTACTGTAGTGTAAACCACATGTTTTAGAGCCTGACATTACATACTGTAGTGTAAACCACATGGTTTAGAGCCTAACATTACATACTGTAATGTAGTGTAAACCACATGTTTTAGAGCTTGACATTACATACTGTAGTGTAAAAAACATGTTTTAGAGCCTGACATTATATACTCTAGTTTAAACCAAATGTTTTACAGCTTGACATTACATACTGTACTGTAGTGTAAACTACCTGTTTTAGAGCCTGATTATACAACATACTGTAGTGTAAACCACATATTTGAAGCCTGACATTACGTACTGTAGTGTAGTGTTAACACCATGTATTAGAGCCTGACATAACATACTGTAGTGTAAACCACATGTTTAGAGCCTGACATAACATACTGTAGTAACCACATGTTTTAGAGCCTGACATTACATAATGTATTGTAAACCACATGTTTTAGAGCATGATATTACATACTGTAGTGTAAACCACATGTTTTAGAGCCTGACATCACATACTGTAGTGTAAACCATATGTTTTAGAGCCTGACATTACATACTGTACTTTAGTGTAAAGCACATGTTTTAGAACCTGACATTACATACTGTACTGTAGTGTAAACCACATGTTTTAGACCCTGACAATACATACTGTACTGTAGTGTAAACCACATGTTTTAGAGCCTAACATTACATACTGTAGTGTAAACCACATGGTTTAGAGCCTAACATTACATACTGTAATGTAGTGTAAACCACATGTTTTAGAGCTTGACATTACATACTGTAGTGTAAAAACATGTTTTAGAGCCTGACATTATATACTGTAGTGTAAACCAAATGTTTTACAGCTTGACATTACATACTGTACTGTAGTGTAAACTACCTGTTTTAGAGCCTGATTATACAACATATTGTAGTGTAAACCACATATTTGAAGCCTGACATTACGTACTGTAGTGTAGTGTTAACACCATGTATTAGAGCCTGACATTACATACTGTAGTGTAAACCAAATGTTTTACAGCCTGACATTACATAGTGTAAACAACATGTTTTAGAGCCTGATATTACATACTGTAGTGTAAACAACATATTTTAGAGCCTGACATTACATACTGTAGTGTAAACCACATGTTTTAGAGCCTGACATTACATACTTTCCTGTAGTGTAAACCACATGTTTTAGAGCCTGACATTACATACTGTAGTGTAAACCACATGTTTTAGAGCCTGACATTACATACTGTAGTGTAAACCACATGTTTTAGAGCCTGACATTACATACTGTAGTGTAAACCATATGTTTTAGAGCCTGACATTACACACTGTAGTGTAAACCACATGTTTTAGAGCCTGACATAACATACGGTACTGTAGAGTAAACCACATGTTTTAGAGCCTGACATTCAAACTGTAATGTAGTGTTAACCACATGTTTTAGAGCCTGACATAACGTACAATAGTGTAAACATATTTTAGAGCCTGACATTACATACTGTAGTGTAAACCACATGTTTTAGAGCCTGACATTACATACTTTCTTGTAGTGTAAACCACATGTTTTAGAGCCTGACATTACATACTGTAGTGTAAACCACATGTTTTAGAGCCGGACATAACATACTGTAGTGTAAACCACATGTTTTAGAGCCTGACATTCAAACTGTAATGTAGAGTAAACCACATGTTTTAGAGCCTGACATTACAAACTGTACTGTAGTGTAAACCACATGGTTTAGAGCCTGACATAACATACTTTAGTGTAAACCACATGTTTTAGAGCCTGACATTACATACTGTAGTGTAAACCACATGTTTTAGAGCCTGACATAACATACTGTAGTGTAAACCACATGTTTAGAGCCTGACATAACATACTGTAGTAACCACATGTTTTAGAGCCTGACATTACATAATGTATTGTAAACCACATGTTTTAGAGCATGATATTACATACTGTAGTGTAAACCACATATTTTAGAACCTGACATTACATACTGTAGTGTAAACCACATGTTTTAGAGCCTGACATCACATACTGTAGTGTAAACCATATGTTTTAGAGCCTGACATTACATACTGTACTTTAGTGTAAAGCACATGTTTTAGAGCCTGACATTACATACTGTACTGTAGTGTAAACCACATGTTTTAGACCCTGACAATACATACTGTACTGTAGTGTAAACCACATGTTTTAGAGCCTGACATTACATACTGTAGTGTAAACCACATGGTTTAGAGCCTAACATTACATACTGTAATGTAGTGTAAACCACATGTTTTAGAGCTTGACATTACATACTGTAGTGTAAAAAACATGTTTTAGAGCCTGACATTATATACTCTAGTTTAAACCAAATGTTTTACAGCTTGACATTACATACTGTACTGTAGTGTAAACTACCTGTTTTAGAGCCTGATTATACAACATACTGTAGTGTAAACCACATATTTGAAGTCTGACATTACGTACTGTAGTGTAGTGTTAACACCATGTATTAGAGCCTGACATTACATCCTGTAATGTAAACCAAATGTTTTACAGCCTGACATTACATAGTGTACTGTAGTGTAAACAACATATTTTAGAGCCTGACATTACATACTGTAGTGTAAACCACATGTTTTAGAGCCTGACATTACATACTTTCCTGTAGTGTAAACCACATGTTTTAGAGCCTGACATTACATACTGTAGTGTAAACCACATGTTTTAGAGCCTGACATTACATACTGTAGTGTAAACCACATGTTTTAGAGCCTGACATTACATACTGTACTGTAGAGTAAACCACATGTTTTAGAGCCTGACATTCAAACTGTAATGTAGTGTTAACCACATGTTTTAGAACCTGACATAACATACAACAGTGTAAACATGTTTTAGAGCATGATATTACATACTGTACTGTAAACCATATGTTTTAGATCCTGACATTACATAATGTAGTATAAAACACATATTTTAAAGCCTGACATAACATACTGTACTGTAGTGTAAACCACATGTTTTAGAGCCTGACATAACATACTGTACTGTAGTGTAAACCATGTTTTCGAGTCTGACATTACATACTGTACTGTAGTGTAAACCACATGTTTTAGAGCCTGAAATGACATACTGTAGTGTAAACCACATGTTTTAGAGCCTGACATTACATACTGTAGTGTAAACCACATGTTTTAGACCCTGACAATACATACTGTACTGTAGTGTAAACCACATGTTTTAGAGCCTGACAATACATACTGTAGTGTAAACCACATGTTTTAGAGCCTAACATTACATATTATACTGTAGTGTAAACCACATGTTTTAGAGCCTGACATTACATACAGTAGTGTAAACCACATGTTTTAAAGTCTGACATTACATACAGTAGTGTAAACCACATGTTTTAAGGCCTGACATTACATAATGGAGTGTAAACCACATGTTTTAGAGTCTGACATTACATACTGTAACGTAAACACCATGTTTTAGAGCCAGACATTATTTAATGTAGTGTAAACCACGTTTTAGAACAGACATTACATAATGTACTGTAACGTAAACCACATGTTTTAGAGCCAGACATTACATACTGTACTGTAGCGTAAACCACATGTTTTAGAGCCTGACATTACATACTGTAGTGTAAACCACATGTTTTAGAGCCTGACATTACATACTGTACTGTAGTGGAAACTACATGTTTTAGAGTCTGACATTACATAATGTAGTGTAAACCACATGTTTAAAGCCTGACATTACATACTGTACTGTAGTGTAAACCACATGTTTTAGACCCTGACATTACATACTGTACTGTAGTGTAAACTACATGTTTTAGAGTCTGACATTACATACTGTAGCGTAAACCACATGTTTTAGAGCCTGACATTACATACTGTAGTGTAAACCACATGTTTTAGAGCCTGACATTACATACTGTAGTGTAAACCACATGTTTTAGAGCCTGACATTACATACTGCAGTGTAAACCAAATGTTTTAGAGCCTGACATTACATACTGTACTGTAGTGTAAACAACATGTTTTAGATTCTGATATTACATACTGTAGTGTAAAAAACATGTTTTAGAGCCTGACATTACATACTGTAGTGTAAACCAAATGTTTTACAGCCTGACATTACATAGTGTAAACAACATGTTTTCGAGCCTGATATTACATACTGTAGTGTAAACAACATATTTTAGAGCCTGACATTACATACTGTAGTGTAAACCACATGTTTTAGAGCCTGACATTACATACTTTCCTGTAGTGTAAACCACATGTTTTAGAGCCTGACATTACATACTGTAGTGTAAACCACATGTTTTAGAGCCTGACATTACATACTGTAGTGTAAACCACATGTTTTAGAGCCTGACATTACATACTGTAGTGTAAACCACATGTTTTAGAGCCTGACATTACACACTGTAGTGTAAACCACATGTTTTAGAGCCTGACATAACATACGGTACTGTAGAGTAAACCACATGTTTTAGAACCTGACATTCAAACTGTAATGTAGTGTTAACCACATGTTTTAGAGCCTGACATAACGTACAATAGTGTAAAGATATTTTAGAGCCTGACATTACATACTGTAGTGTAAACCACATGTTTTAGAGCCTGACATTACATACTTTCTTGTAGTGTAAACCACATGTTTTAGAGCCTGACATTACATACTGTAGTGTAAACCACATGTTTTAGAGCCGGACATAACATACTGTAGTGTAAACCACATGTTTTAGAGCCTGTCATAACATACTGTAGTGTAAACCACATGTTTTAGAGCCTGACATTCAAACTGTAATGTAGAGTAAACCACATGTTTTAGAGCCTGACATTACAAACTGTACTGTAGTGTAAACCACATGGTTTAGAGCCTGACATAACATACTTTAGTGTAAACCACATGTTTTAGAGCCTGACATTACATACTGTAGTGTAAACCACATGTTTTAGAGCCTGACATAACATACTGTAGTGTAAACCACATGTTTAGAGCCTGACATAACATACTGTAGTAACCACATGTTTTAGAGCCTGACATTACATAATGTATTGTAAACCACATGTTTTAGAGCATGATATTACATACTGTAGTGTAAACCACATATTTTAGAACCTGACATTACATACTGTAGTGTAAACCACATGTTTTAGAGCCTGACATCACATACTGTAGTGTAAACCATATGTTTTAGAGCCTGACATTACATACTGTACTTTAGTGTAAAGCACATGTTTTAGAGCCTGACATTACATACTGTACTGTAGTGTAAACCACATGTTTTAGACCCTGACAATACATACTGTACTGTAGTGTAAACCACATGTTTTAGAGCCTGACATTACATACTGTAGTGTAAACCACATGGTTTAGAGCCTAACATTACATACTGTAATGTAGTGTAAACCACATGTTTTAGAGCTTGACATTACATACTGTAGTGTAAAAACATGTTTTAGAGCCTGACATTATATACTCTAGTTTAAACCAAATGTTTTACAGCTTGACATTACATACTGTACTGTAGTGTAAACTACCTGTTTTAGAGCCTGATTATACAACATACTGTAGTGTAAACCACATATTTGAAGTCTGACATTACGTACTGTAGTGTAGTGTTAACACCATGTATTAGAGCCTGACATTACATACTGTAATGTAAACCAAATGTTTTACAGCCTGACATTACATAGTGTACTGTAGTGTAAACAACATATTTTAGAGCCTGACATTACATACTGTAGTGTAAACCACATGTTTTAGAGCCTGACATTACATACTTTCCTGTAGTGTAAACCACATGTTTTAGAGCCTGACATTACATACTGTAGTGTAAACCACATGTTTTAGAGCCTGACATTACATACTGTAGTGTAAACCACATGTTTTAGAGCCTGACATTACATACTGTACTGTAGAGTAAACCACATGTTTTAGAGCCTGACATTCAAACTGTAATGTAGTGTTAACCACATGTTTTAGAACCTGACATAACATACAACAGTGTAAACATGTTTTAGAGCATGATATTACATACTGTACTGTAAACCATATGTTTTAGATCCTGACATTACATAATGTATTATAAAACACATATTTTAAAGCCTGACATAACATACTGTACTGTAGTGTAAACCACATGTTTTAGAGCCTGACATAACATACTGTACTGTAGTGTAAACCATGTTTTCGAGTCTGACATTACATACTGTACTGTAGTGTAAACCACATGTTTTAGAGCCTGAAATGACATACTGTAGTGTAAACCACATGTTTTAGAGCCTGACATTACATACTGTAGTGTAAACCACATGTTTTAGACCCTGACAATACATACTGTACTGTAGTGTAAACCACATGTTTTAGAGCCTGACAATACATACTGTAGTGTAAACCACATGTTTTAGAGCCTAACATTACATATTATACTGTAGTGTAAACCACATGTTTTAGAGCCTGACATTACATACAGTAGTGTAAACCACATGTTTTAAAGTCTGACATTACATACAGTAGTGTAAACCACATGTTTTAAGGCCTGACATTACATAATGGAGTGTAAACCACATGTTTTAGAGTCTGACATTACATACTGTAACGTAAACACCATGTTTTAGAGCCAGACATTATTTAATGTAGTGTAAACCACGTTTTAGAACAGACATTACATAATGTACTGTAACGTAAACCACATGTTTTAGAGCCAGACATTACATACTGTACTGTAGCGTAAACCACATGTTTTAGAGCCTGACATTACATACTGTAGTGTAAACCACATGTTTTAGAGCCTGACATTACATACTGTACTGTAGTGTAAACTACATGTTTTAGAGTCTGACATTACATAATGTAGTGTAAACCACATGTTTAAAGCCTGACATTACATACTGTACTGTAGTGTAAACCACATGTTTTAGACCCTGACATTACATACTGTACTGTAGTGTAAACTACATGTTTTAGAGTCTGACATTACATACTGTAGCGTAAACCACATGTTTTAGAGCCTGACATTACATACTGTAGTGTAAACCACATGTTTTAGAGCCTGACATTACATACTGTAGTGTAAACCACATGTTTTAGAGCCTGACATTACATACTGCAGTGTAAACCAAATGTTTTAGAGCCTGACATTACATACTGTACTGTAGTGTAAACAACATGTTTTAGATTCTGATATTACATACTGTAGTGTAAAAACATGTTTTAGAGCCTGACATTATATAATGTAGTGTAAACCACATGTTTTACAGTTGGACATTACATACTGTACTGTAGTGTAAACAACATGTTTTAGAGCCTGAATATACAACATACTGTAGTGTAAACCACATATTTAAAGCCTGACATTACATACTGTAGTGTAGTGTTAACACCATGTTTTAGAGCCTGACATTACATACTGTAGTGTCAACCAAATATTTATAGCCTGATATTACATAGTGTACTGTAGTGTAAACAACATGTTTTAGAGCCTGACATTCAAACTGTAATGTAGTGTTAACCACATGTTTTAGAGCCTGACATTACAAACTCTACTGTAGTGTAAACCACATGGTTTAGAGCCTGAAATAACATACTGTAGTGTAAACCACATGTTTTACAGCCTGACATTACATACTGTAGTGTAAACCACATGTTGTAGAGCCTGACATAACATACTGTAGTGTAAACCACATGTTTTAGAGCCTGACATAACATACTGTACTGTAACCCACATGTTTTAGAGCCTGACATTACATACTGTAGTGTAAACCACATGTTTTAGAGCCGGACATAACATACTGTAGTGTAAACCACATGTTTTAGAGCCTGTCATAACATACTGTAGTGTAAACCACATGTTTTAGAGCCTGACATTCAAACCGTAATGTAGAGTAAACCATATGTTTTAGAGCCTGACATTACAAACTGTACTGTAGTGTAAACCACATGGTTTAGAGCCTGACATAACATACTTTAGTGCAAACCACATGTTTTAGAGCCTGACATTACATACTGTAGTGTAAACCACATGTTTTAGAGCCTGACATAACATACTGTAGTGTAAACCACATGTTTAGAGCCTGACATAACATACTGTAGTAACCACATGTTTTAGAGCCTGACATTACATAATGTATTGTAAACCACATGTTTTAGAGCATGATATTACATACTGTAGTGTAAACCACATGTTTTAGAGCCTGACATCACATACTGTAGTGTAAACCATATGTTTTAGAGCCTGACATTACATACTGTACTTTAGTGTAAAGCACATGTTTTAGAGCCTGACATTACATACTGTACTGTAGTGTAAACCACATGTTTTAGACCCTGACAATACATACTGTACTGTAGTGTAAAACCACATGTTTTAGAGCCTAACATTACATACTGTAGTGTAAACCACATGGTTTAGAGCCTAACATTACATACTGTAATGTAGTGTAAACCACATGTTTTAGAGCTTGACATTACATACTGTAGTGTAAAAAACATGTTTTAGAGCCTGACATTATATACTGTAGTGTAAACCAAATGTTTTACAGCTTGACATTACATACTGTACTGTAGTGTAAACTACCTGTTTTAGAGCCTGATTATACAACATACTGTAGTGTAAACCACATATTTGAAGCCTGACATTACGTACTGTAGTGTAGTGTTAACACCATGTATTAGAGCCTGACATTACATACTGTAGTGTAAACCAAATGTTTTACAGCCTGACATTACATAGTGTAAACAACATGTTTTAGAGCCTGATATTACATACTGTAGTGTAAACAACATATTTTAGAGCCTGACATTACATACTGTAGTGTAAACCACATGTTTTAGAGCCTGACATTACATACTTTCCTGTAGTGTAAACCACATGTTTTAGAGCCTGACATTACATACTGTAGTGTAAACCACATGTTTTAGAGCCTGACATTACATACTGTAGTGTAAACCACATGTTTTAGAGCCTGACATTACATACTGTAGTGTAAACCACATGTTTTAGAGCCTGACATTACACACTGTAGTGTAAACCACATGTTTTAGAGCCTGACATAACATACGGTACTGTAGAGTAAACCACATGTTTTAGAACCTGACATTCAAACTGTAATGTAGTGTTAACCACATGTTTTAGAGCCTGACATAACGTACAATAGTGTAAAGATATTTTAGAGCCTGACATTACATACTGTAGTGTAAACCACATGTTTTAGAGCCTGACATTACATACTTTCTTGTAGTGTAAACCACATGTTTTAGAGCCTGACATTACATACTGTAGTGTAAACCACATGTTTTAGAGCCGGACATAACATACTGTAGTGTAAACCACATGTTTTAGAGCCTGTCATAACATACTGTAGTGTAAACCACATGTTTTAGAGCCTGACATTCAAACTGTAATGTAGAGTAAACCACATGTTTTAGAGCCTGACATTACAAACTGTACTGTAGTGTAAACCACATGGTTTAGAGCCTGACATAACATACTTTAGTGTAAACCACATGTTTTAGAGCCTGACATTACATACTGTAGTGTAAACCACATGTTTTAGAGCCTGACATAACATACTGTAGTGTAAACCACATGTTTAGAGCCTGACATAACATACTGTAGTAACCACATGTTTTAGAGCCTGACATTACATAATGTATTGTAAACCACATGTTTTAGAGCATGATATTACATACTGTAGTGTAAACCACATATTTTAGAACCTGACATTACATACTGTAGTGTAAACCACATGTTTTAGAGCCTGACATCACATACTGTAGTGTAAACCATATGTTTTAGAGCCTGACATTACATACTGTAGTGTAAACCAAATGTTTTACAGCCTGACATTACATAGTGTAAACAACATGTTTTCGAGCCTGATATTACATACTGTAGTGTAAACAACATATTTTAGAGCCTGACATTACATACTGTAGTGTAAACCACATGTTTTAGAGCCTGACATTACATACTTTCCTGTAGTGTAAACCACATGTTTTAGAGCCTGACATTACATACTGTAGTGTAAACCACATGTTTTAGAGCCTGACATTACATACTGTAGTGTAAACCACATGTTTTAGAGCCTGACATTACACACTGTAGTGTAAACCACATGTTTTAGAGCCTGACATAACATACGGTACTGTAGAGTAAACCACATGTTTTAGAACCTGACATTCAAACTGTAATGTAGTGTTAACCACATGTTTTAGAGCCTGACATAACGTACAATAGTGTAAAGATATTTTAGAGCCTGACATTACATACTGTAGTGTAAACCACATGTTTTAGAGCCTGACATTACATACTTTCTTGTAGTGTAAACCACATGTTTTAGAGCCTGACATTACATACTGTAGTGTAAACCACATGTTTTAGAGCCGGACATAACATACTGTAGTGTAAACCACATGTTTTAGAGCCTGTCATAACATACTGTAGTGTAAACCACATGTTTTAGAGCCTGACATTCAAACTGTAATGTAGAGTAAACCACATGTTTTAGAGCCTGACATTACAAACTGTACTGTAGTGTAAACCACATGGTTTAGAGCCTGACATAACATACTTTAGTGTAAACCACATGTTTTAGAGCCTGACATTACATACTGTAGTGTAAACCACATGTTTTAGAGCCTGACATAACATACTGTAGTGTAAACCACATGTTTAGAGCCTGACATAACATACTGTAGTAACCACATGTTTTAGAGCCTGACATTACATAATGTATTGTAAACCACATGTTTTAGAGCATGATATTACATACTGTAGTGTAAACCACATATTTTAGAACCTGACATTACATACTGTAGTGTAAACCACATGTTTTAGAGCCTGACATCACATACTGTAGTGTAAACCATATGTTTTAGAGCCTGACATTACATACTGTACTTTAGTGTAAAGCACATGTTTTAGAGCCTGACATTACATACTGTACTGTAGTGTAAACCACATGTTTTAGACCCTGACAATACATACTGTACTGTAGTGTAAACCACATGTTTTAGAGCCTGACATTACATACTGTAGTGTAAACCACATGGTTTAGAGCCTAACATTACATACTGTAATGTAGTGTAAACCACATGTTTTAGAGCTTGACATTACATACTGTAGTGTAAAAACATGTTTTAGAGCCTGACATTATATACTCTAGTTTAAACCAAATGTTTTACAGCTTGACATTACATACTGTACTGTAGTGTAAACTACCTGTTTTAGAGCCTGATTATACAACATACTGTAGTGTAAACCACATATTTGAAGTCTGACATTACGTACTGTAGTGTAGTGTTAACACCATGTATTAGAGCCTGACATTACATACTGTAATGTAAACCAAATGTTTTACAGCCTGACATTACATAGTGTACTGTAGTGTAAACAACATATTTTAGAGCCTGACATTACATACTGTAGTGTAAACCACATGTTTTAGAGCCTGACATTACATACTTTCCTGTAGTGTAAACCACATGTTTTAGAGCCTGACATTACATACTGTAGTGTAAACCACATGTTTTAGAGCCTGACATTACATACTGTAGTGTAAACCACATGTTTTAGAGCCTGACATTACATACTGTACTGTAGAGTAAACCACATGTTTTAGAGCCTGACATTCAAACTGTAATGTAGTGTTAACCACATGTTTTAGAACCTGACATAACATACAACAGTGTAAACATGTTTTAGAGCATGATATTACATACTGTACTGTAAACCATATGTTTTAGATCCTGACATTACATAATGTAGTATAAAACACATATTTTAAAGCCTGACATAACATACTGTACTGTAGTGTAAACCACATGTTTTAGAGCCTGACATAACATACTGTACTGTAGTGTAAACCATGTTTTCGAGTCTGACATTACATACTGTACTGTAGTGTAAACCACATGTTTTAGAGCCTGAAATGACATACTGTAGTGTAAACCACATGTTTTAGAGCCTGACATTACATACTGTAGTGTAAACCACATGTTTTAGACCCTGACAATACATACTGTACTGTAGTGTAAACCACATGTTTTAGAGCCTGACAATACATACTGTAGTGTAAACCACATGTTTTAGAGCCGAACATTACATATTATACTGTAGTGTAAACCACATGTTTTAGAGCCTGACATTACATACAGTAGTGTAAACCACATGTTTTAAAGTCTGACATTACATACAGTAGTGTAAACCACATGTTTTAAGGCCTGACATTACATAATGGAGTGTAAACCACATGTTTTAGAGTCTGACATTACATACTGTAACGTAAACACCATGTTTTAGAGCCAGACATTATTTAATGTAGTGTAAACCACGTTTTAGAACAGACATTACATAATGTACTGTAACGTAAACCACATGTTTTAGAGCCAGACATTACATACTGTACTGTAGCGTAAACCACATGTTTTAGAGCCTGACATTACATACTGTAGTGTAAACCACATGTTTTAGAGCCTGACATTACATACTGTACTGTAGTGTAAACTACATGTTTTAGAGTCTGACATTACATAATGTAGTGTAAACCACATGTTTAAAGCCTGACATTACATACTGTACTGTAGTGTAAACCACATGTTTTAGACCCTGACATTACATACTGTACTGTAGTGTAAACTACATGTTTTAGAGTCTGACATTACATACTGTAGCGTAAACCACATGTTTTAGAGCCTGACATTACATACTGTAGTGTAAACCACATGTTTTAGAGCCTGACATTACATACTGTAGTGTAAACCACATGTTTTAGAGCCTGACATTACATACTGCAGTGTAAACCAAATGTTTTAGAGCCTGACATTACATACTGTACTGTAGTGTAAACAACATGTTTTAGATTCTGATATTACATACTGTAGTGTAAAAAACATGTTTTAGAGCCTGACATTATATAATGTAGTGTAAACCACATGTTTTACAGTTGGACATTACATACTGTACTGTAGTGTAAACAACATGTTTTAGAGCCTGAATATACAACATACTGTAGTGTAAACCACATATTTAAAGCCTGACATTACATACTGTAGTGTAGTGTTAACACCATGTTTTAGAGCCTGACATTACATACTGTAGTGTCAACCAAATATTTATAGCCTGATATTACATAGTGTACTGTAGTGTAAACAACATGTTTTAGAGCCTGACATTCAAACTGTAATGTAGTGTTAACCACATGTTTTAGAGCCTGACATTACAAACTCTACTGTAGTGTAAACCACATGGTTTAGAGCCTGAAATAACATACTGTAGTGTAAACCACATGTTTTACAGCCTGACATTACATACTGTAGTGTAAACCACATGTTGTAGAGCCTGACATAACATACTGTAGTGTAAACCACATGTTTTAGAGCCTGACATAACATACTGTACTGTAACCCACATGTTTTAGAGCCTGACATTACATACTGTAGTGTAAACCACATGTTTTAGAGCCGGACATAACATACTGTAGTGTAAACCACATGTTTTAGAGCCTGTCATAACATACTGTAGTGTAAACCACATGTTTTAGAGCCTGACATTCAAACTGTAATGTAGAGTAAACCATATGTTTTAGAGCCTGACATTACAAACTGTACTGTAGTGTAAACCACATGGTTTAGAGCCTGACATAACATACTTTAGTGCAAACCACATGTTTTAGAGCCTGACATTACATACTGTAGTGTAAACCACATGTTTTAGAGCCTGACATAACATACTGTAGTGTAAACCACATGTTTAGAGCCTGACATAACATACTGTAGTAACCACATGTTTTAGAGCCTGACATTACATAATGTATTGTAAACCACATGTTTTAGAGCATGATATTACATACTGTAGTGTAAACCACATGTTTTAGAGCCTGACATCACATACTGTAGTGTAAACCATATGTTTTAGAGCCTGACATTACATACTGTACTTTAGTGTAAAGCACATGTTTTAGAGCCTGACATTACATACTGTACTGTAGTGTAAACCACATGTTTTAGACCCTGACAATACATACTGTACTGTAGTGTAAACCACATGTTTTAGAGCCTAACATTACATACTGTAGTGTAAACCACATGGTTTAGAGCCTAACATTACATACTGTAATGTAGTGTAAACCACATGTTTTAGAGCTTGACATTACATACTGTAGTGTAAAAAACATGTTTTAGAGCCTGACATTATATACTGTAGTGTAAACCAAATGTTTTACAGCTTGACATTACATACTGTACTGTAGTGTAAACTACCTGTTTTAGAGCCTGATTATACAACATACTGTAGTGTAAACCACATATTTGAAGCCTGACATTACGTACTGTAGTGTAGTGTTAACACCATGTATTAGAGCCTGACATTACATACTGTAGTGTAAACCAAATGTTTTACAGCCTGACATTACATAGTGTAAACAACATGTTTTAGAGCCTGATATTACATACTGTAGTGTAAACAACATATTTTAGAGCCTGACATTACATACTGTAGTGTAAACCACATGTTTTAGAGCCTGACATTACATACTTTCCTGTAGTGTAAACCACATGTTTTAGAGCCTGACATTACATACTGTAGTGTAAACCACATGTTTTAGAGCCTGACATTACATACTGTAGTGTAAACCACATGTTTTAGAGCCTGACATTACATACTGTAGTGTAAACCACATGTTTTAGAGCCTGACATTACACACTGTAGTGTAAAACCACATGTTTTAGAGCCTGACATAACATACGGTACTGTAGAGTAAACCACATGTTTTAGAACCTGACATTCAAACTGTAATGTAGTGTTAACCACATGTTTTAGAGCCTGACATAACGTACAATAGTGTAAAGATATTTTAGAGCCTGACATTACATACTGTAGTGTAAACCACATGTTTTAGAGCCTGACATTACATACTTTCTTGTAGTGTAAACCACATGTTTTAGAGCCTGACATTACATACTGTAGTGTAAACCACATGTTTTAGAGCCGGACATAACATACTGTAGTGTAAACCACATGTTTTAGAGCCTGTCATAACATACTGTAGTGTAAACCACATGTTTTAGAGCCTGACATTCAAACTGTAATGTAGAGTAAACCACATGTTTTAGAGCCTGACATTACAAACTGTACTGTAGTGTAAACCACATGGTTTAGAGCCTGACATAACATACTTTAGTGTAAACCACATGTTTTAGAGCCTGACATTACATACTGTAGTGTAAACCACATGTTTTAGAGCCTGACATAACATACTGTAGTGTAAACCACATGTTTAGAGCCTGACATAACATACTGTAGTAACCACATGTTTTAGAGCCTGACATTACATAATGTATTGTAAACCACATGTTTTAGAGCATGATATTACATACTGTAGTGTAAACCACATATTTTAGAACCTGACATTACATACTGTAGTGTAAACCACATGTTTTAGAGCCTGACATCACATACTGTACTGTAACCCACATGTTTTAGAGCCTGACATTACATACTGTAGTGTAAACCACATGTTTTAGAGCCGGACATAACATACTGTAGTGTAAACCACATGTTTTAGAGCCTGTCATAACATACTGTAGTGTAAACCACATGTTTTAGAGCCTGACATTCAAACTGTAATGTAGAGTAAACCATATGTTTTAGAGCCTGACATTACAAACTGTACTGTAGTGTAAACCACATGGTTTAGAGCCTGACATAACATACTTTAGTGCAAACCACATGTTTTAGAGCCTGACATTACATACTGTAGTGTAAACCACATGTTTTAGAGCCTGACATAACATACTGTAGTGTAAACCACATGTTTAGAGCCTGACATAACATACTGTAGTAACCACATGTTTTAGAGCCTGACATTACATAATGTATTGTAAACCACATGTTTTAGAGCATGATATTACATACTGTAGTGTAAACCACATGTTTTAGAGCCTGACATCACATACTGTAGTGTAAACCATATGTTTTAGAGCCTGACATTACATACTGTACTTTAGTGTAAAGCACATGTTTTAGAGCCTGACATTACATACTGTACTGTAGTGTAAACCACATGTTTTAGACCCTGACAATACATACTGTACTGTAGTGTAAACCACATGTTTTAGAGCCTAACATTACATACTGTAGTGTAAACCACATGGTTTAGAGCCTAACATTACATACTGTAATGTAGTGTAAACCACATGTTTTAGAGCTTGACATTACATACTGTAGTGTAAAAACATGTTTTAGAGCCTGACATTATATACTGTAGTGTAAACCAAATGTTTTACAGCTTGACATTACATACTGTACTGTAGTGTAAACTACCTGTTTTAGAGCCTGATTATACAACATACTGTAGTGTAAACCACATATTTGAAGCCTGACATTACGTACTGTAGTGTAGTGTTAACACCATGTATTAGAGCCTGACATTACATACTGTAGTGTAAACCAAATGTTTTACAGCCTGACATTACATAGTGTAAACAACATGTTTTAGAGCCTGATATTACATACTGTAGTGTAAACAACATATTTTAGAGCCTGACATTACATACTGTAGTGTAAACCACATGTTTTAGAGCCTGACATTACATACTTTCCTGTAGTGTAAACCACATGTTTTAGAGCCTGACATTACATACTGTAGTGTAAACCACATGTTTTAGAGCCTGACATTACATACTGTAGTGTAAACCACATGTTTTAGAGCCTGACATTACATACTGTAGTGTAAACCACATGTTTTAGAGCCTGACATTACACACTGTAGTGTAAACCACATGTTTTAGAGCCTGACATAACATACGGTACTGTAGAGTAAACCACATGTTTTAGAACCTGACATTCAAACTGTAATGTAGTGTTAACCACATGTTTTAGAGCCTGACATAACGTACAATAGTGTAAAGATATTTTAGAGCCTGACATTACATACTGTAGTGTAAACCACATGTTTTAGAGCCTGACATTACATACTTTCTTGTAGTGTAAACCACATGTTTTAGAGCCTGACATTACATACTGTAGTGTAAACCACATGTTTTAGAGCCGGACATAACATACTGTAGTGTAAACCACATGTTTTAGAGCCTGTCATAACATACTGTAGTGTAAACCACATGTTTTAGAGCCTGACATTCAAACTGTAATGTAGAGTAAACCACATGTTTTAGAGCCTGACATTACAAACTGTACTGTAGTGTAAACCACATGGTTTAGAGCCTGACATAACATACTTTAGTGTAAACCACATGTTTTAGAGCCTGACATTACATACTGTAGTGTAAACCACATGTTTTAGAGCCTGACATAACATACTGTAGTGTAAACCACATGTTTAGAGCCTGACATAACATACTGTAGTAACCACATGTTTTAGAGCCTGACATTACATAATGTATTGTAAACCACATGTTTTAGAGCATGATATTACATACTGTAGTGTAAACCACATATTTTAGAACCTGACATTACATACTGTAGTGTAAACCACATGTTTTAGAGCCTGACATCACATACTGTACTGTAACCCACATGTTTTAGAGCCTGACATTACATACTGTAGTGTAAACCACATGTTTTAGAGCCGGACATAACATACTGTAGTGTAAACCACATGTTTTAGAGCCTGTCATAACATACTGTAGTGTAAACCACATGTTTTAGAGCCTGACATTCAAACTGTAATGTAGAGTAAACCATATGTTTTAGAGCCTGACATTACAAACTGTACTGTAGTGTAAACCACATGGTTTAGAGCCTGACATAACATACTTTAGTGCAAACCACATGTTTTAGAGCCTGACATTACATACTGTAGTGTAAACCACATGTTTTAGAGCCTGACATAACATACTGTAGTGTAAACCACATGTTTAGAGCCTGACATAACATACTGTAGTAACCACATGTTTTAGAGCCTGACATTACATAATGTATTGTAAACCACATGTTTTAGAGCATGATATTACATACTGTAGTGTAAACCACATGTTTTAGAGCCTGACATCACATACTGTAGTGTAAACCATATGTTTTAGAGCCTGACATTACATACTGTACTTTAGTGTAAAGCACATGTTTTAGAGCCTGACATTACATACTGTACTGTAGTGTAAACCACATGTTTTAGACCCTGACAATACATACTGTACTGTAGTGTAAACCACATGTTTTAGAGCCTAACATTACATACTGTAGTGTAAACCACATGGTTTAGAGCCTAACATTACATACTGTAATGTAGTGTAAACCACATGTTTTAGAGCTTGACATTACATACTGTAGTGTAAAAACATGTTTTAGAGCCTGACATTATATACTGTAGTGTAAACCAAATGTTTTACAGCTTGACATTACATACTGTACTGTAGTGTAAACTACCTGTTTTAGAGCCTGATTATACAACATACTGTAGTGTAAACCACATATTTGAAGCCTGACATTACGTACTGTAGTGTAGTGTTAACACCATGTATTAGAGCCTGACATTACATACTGTAGTGTAAACCAAATGTTTTACAGCCTGACATTACATAGTGTAAACAACATGTTTTAGAGCCTGATATTACATACTGTAGTGTAAACAACATATTTTAGAGCCTGACATTACATACTGTAGTGTAAACCACATGTTTTAGAGCCTGACATTACATACTTTCCTGTAGTGTAAACCACATGTTTTAGAGCCTGACATTACATACTGTAGTGTAAACCACATGTTTTAGAGCCTGACATTACATACTGTAGTGTAAACCACATGTTTTAGAGCCTGACATTACATACTGTAGTGTAAACCACATGTTTTAGAGCCTGACATTACACACTGTAGTGTAAACCACATGTTTTAGAGCCTGACATAACATACGGTACTGTAGAGTAAACCACATGTTTTAGAACCTGACATTCAAACTGTAATGTAGTGTTAACCACATGTTTTAGAGCCTGACATAACGTACAATAGTGTAAAGATATTTTAGAGCCTGACATTACATACTGTAGTGTAAACCACATGTTTTAGAGCCTGACATTACATACTTTCTTGTAGTGTAAACCACATGTTTTAGAGCCTGACATTACATACTGTAGTGTAAACCACATGTTTTAGAGCCGGACATAACATACTGTAGTGTAAACCACATGTTTTAGAGCCTGTCATAACATACTGTAGTGTAAACCACATGTTTTAGAGCCTGACATTCAAACTGTAATGTAGAGTAAACCACATGTTTTAGAGCCTGACATTACAAACTGTACTGTAGTGTAAACCACATGGTTTAGAGCCTGACATAACATACTTTAGTGTAAACCACATGTTTTAGAGCCTGACATTACATACTGTACTGTAGTGTAAACCACATGTTTTAGACCCTGACAATACATACTGTACTGTAGTGTAAACCACATGTTTTAGAGCCTAACATTACATACTGTAGTGTAAACCACATGGTTTAGAGCCTAACATTACATACTGTAATGTAGTGTAAACCACATGTTTTAGAGCTTGACATTACATACTGTAGTGTAAAAAACATGTTTTAGAGCCTGACATTATATACTGTAGTGTAAACCAAATGTTTTACAGCTTGACATTACATACTGTACTGTAGTGTAAACTACCTGTTTTAGAGCCTGATTATACAACATACTGTAGTGTAAACCACATATTTGAAGCCTGACATTACGTACTGTAGTGTAGTGTTAACACCATGTATTAGAGCCTGACATTACATACTGTAGTGTAAACCAAATGTTTTACAGCCTGACATTACATAGTGTAAACAACATGTTTTAGAGCCTGATATTACATACTGTAGTGTAAACAACATATTTTAGAGCCTGACATTACATACTGTAGTGTAAACCACATGTTTTAGAGCCTGACATTATATACTTTCCTGTAGTGTAAACCACATGTTTTAGAGCCTGACATTACATACTGTAGTGTAAACCACATGTTTTAGAGCCTGACATTACATACTGTAGTGTAAACCACATGTTTTAGAGCCTGACATTACATACTGTAGTGTAAACCACATGTTTTAGAGCCTGACATTACACACTGTAGTGTAAACCACATGTTTTAGAGCCTGACATAACATACGGTACTGTAGAGTAAACCACATGTTTTAGAACCTGACATTCAAACTGTAATGTAGTGTTAACCACATGTTTTAGAGCCTGACATAACGTACAATAGTGTAAAGATATTTTAGAGCCTGACATTACATACTGTAGTGTAAACCACATGTTTTAGAGCCTGACATTACATACTTTCTTGTAGTGTAAACCACATGTTTTAGAGCCTGACATTACATACTGTAGTGTAAACCACATGTTTTAGAGCCGGACATAACATACTGTAGTGTAAAACCACATGTTTTAGAGCCTGTCATAACATACTGTAGTGTAAACCACATGTTTTAGAGCCTGACATTCAAACTGTAATGTAGAGTAAACCACATGTTTTAGAGCCTGACATTACAAACTGTACTGTAGTGTAAACCACATGGTTTAGAGCCTGACATAACATACTTTAGTGTAAACCACATGTTTTAGAGCCTGACATTACATACTGTAGTGTAAACCACATGTTTTAGAGCCTGACATAACATACTGTAGTGTAAACCACATGTTTAGAGCCTGACATAACATACTGTAGTAACCACATGTTTTAGAGCCTGACATTACATAATGTATTGTAAACCACATGTTTTAGAGCATGATATTACATACTGTAGTGTAAACCACATATTTTAGAACCTGACATTACATACTGTAGTGTAAACCACATGTTTTAGAGCCTGACATCACATACTGTAGTGTAAACCATATGTTTTAGAGCCTGACATTACATACTGTACTTTAGTGTAAAGCACATGTTTTAGAGCCTGACATTACATACTGTACTGTAGTGTAAACCACATGTTTTAGACCCTGACAATACATACTGTACTGTAGTGTAAACCACATGTTTTAGAGCCTGACATTACATACTGTAGTGTAAACCACATGGTTTAGAGCCTAACATTACATACTGTAATGTAGTGTAAACCACATGTTTTAGAGCTTGACATTACATACTGTAGTGTAAAAAACATGTTTTAGAGCCTGACATTATATACTCTAGTTTAAACCAAATGTTTTACAGCTTGACATTACATACTGTACTGTAGTGTAAACTACCTGTTTTAGAGCCTGATTATACAACATACTGTAGTGTAAACCACATATTTGAAGTCTGACATTACGTACTGTAGTGTAGTGTTAACACCATGTATTAGAGCCTGACATTACATACTGTAATGTAAACCAAATGTTTTACAGCCTGACATTACATAGTGTACTGTAGTGTAAACAACATATTTTAGAGCCTGACATTACATACTGTAGTGTAAACCACATGTTTTAGAGCCTGACATTACATACTTTCCTGTAGTGTAAACCACATGTTTTAGAGCCTGACATTACATACTGTAGTGTAAACCACATGTTTTAGAGCCTGACATTACATACTGTAGTGTAAACCACATGTTTTAGAGCCTGACATTACATACTGTACTGTAGAGTAAACCACATGTTTTAGAGCCTGACATTCAAACTGTAATGTAGTGTTAACCACATGTTTTAGAACCTGACATAACATACAACAGTGTAAACATGTTTTAGAGCATGATATTACATACTGTACTGTAAACCATATGTTTTAGATCCTGACATTACATAATGTAGTATAAAACACATATTTTAAAGCCTGACATAACATACTGTACTGTAGTGTAAACCACATGTTTTAGAGCCTGACATAACATACTGTACTGTAGTGTAAACCATGTTTTCGAGTCTGACATTACATACTGTACTGTAGTGTAAACCACATGTTTTAGAGCCTGAAATGACATACTGTAGTGTAAACCACATGTTTTAGAGCCTGACATTACATACTGTAGTGTAAACCACATGTTTTAGACCCTGACAATACATACTGTACTGTAGTGTAAACCACATGTTTTAGAGCCTGACAATACATACTGTAGTGTAAACCACATGTTTTAGAGCCTAACATTACATATTATACTGTAGTGTAAACCACATGTTTTAGAGCCTGACATTACATACAGTAGTGTAAACCACATGTTTTAAAGTCTGACATTACATACAGTAGTGTAAACCACATGTTTTAAGGCCTGACATTACATAATGGAGTGTAAACCACATGTTTTAGAGTCTGACATTACATACTGTAACGTAAACACCATGTTTTAGAGCCAGACATTATTTAATGTAGTGTAAACCACGTTTTAGAACAGACATTACATAATGTACTGTAACGTAAACCACATGTTTTAGAGCCAGACATTACATACTGTACTGTAGCGTAAACCACATGTTTTAGAGCCTGACATTACATACTGTAGTGTAAACCACATGTTTTAGAGCCTGACATTACATACTGTACTGTAGTGTAAACTACATGTTTTAGAGTCTGACATTACATAATGTAGTGTAAACCACATGTTTAAAGCCTGACATTACATACTGTACTGTAGTGTAAACCACATGTTTTAGACCCTGACATTACATACTGTACTGTAGTGTAAACTACATGTTTTAGAGTCTGACATTACATACTGTAGCGTAAACCACATGTTTTAGAGCCTGACATTACATACTGTAGTGTAAACCACATGTTTTAGAGCCTGACATTACATACTGTAGTGTAAACCACATGTTTTAGAGCCTGACATTACATACAGTAGTGTAAACCACATGTTTTAAAGTCTGACATTACATACAGTAGTGTAAACCACATGTTTTAGAGCCTGACATTACATACTGTAGTGTAAACCACATGTTTTAGAGCCTGACATTACATACTGTAGTGTAAACCACATGTTTTAGAGCTTGACATTACATACTGTAGTGTAAACCACATGTTTTAGAGCCTGACATTACATACTGCAGTGTAAACCAAATGTTTTAGAGCCTGACATTACATACTGTACTGTAGTGTAAACAACATGTTTTAGATTCTGATATTACATACTGTAGTGTAAAAAACATGTTTTAGAGCCTGACATTATATAATGTAGTGTAAACCACATGTTTTACAGTTGGACATTACATACTGTACTGTAGTGTAAACAACATGTTTTAGAGCCTGAATATACAACATACTGTAGTGTAAACCACATATTTAAAGCCTGACATTACATACTGTAGTGTAGTGTTAACACCATGTTTTAGAGCCTGACATTACATACTGTAGTGTCAACCAAATATTTATAGCCTGATATTACATAGTGTACTGTAGTGTAAACAACATGTTTTAGAGCCTGACATTCAAACTGTAATGTAGTGTTAACCACATGTTTTAGAGCCTGACATTACAAACTCTACTGTAGTGTAAACCACATGGTTTAGAGCCTGAAATAACATACTGTAGTGTAAACCACATGTTTTACAGCCTGACATTACATACTGTAGTGTAAACCACATGTTTTAGAGCCGGACATAACATACTGTAGTGTAAACCACATGTTTTAGAGCCTGTCATAACATACTGTAGTGTAAACCACATGTTTTAGAGCCTGACATTCAAACTGTAATGTAGAGTAAACCATATGTTTTAGAGCCTGACATTACAAACTGTACTGTAGTGTAAACCACATGGTTTAGAGCCTGACATAACATACTTTAGTGCAAACCACATGTTTTAGAGCCTGACATTACATACTGTAGTGTAAACCACATGTTTTAGAGCCTGACATAACATACTGTAGTGTAAACCACATGTTTAGAGCCTGACATAACATACTGTAGTAACCACATGTTTTAGAGCCTGACATTACATAATGTATTGTAAACCACATGTTTTAGAGCATGATATTACATACTGTAGTGTAAACCACATGTTTTAGAGCCTGACATCACATACTGTAGTGTAAACCATATGTTTTAGAGCCTGACATTACATACTGTACTTTAGTGTAAAGCACATGTTTTAGAGCCTGACATTACATACTGTACTGTAGTGTAAACCACATGTTTTAGACCCTGACAATACATACTGTACTGTAGTGTAAACCACATGTTTTAGAGCCTAACATTACATACTGTAGTGTAAACCACATGGTTTAGAGCCTAACATTACATACTGTAATGTAGTGTAAACCACATGTTTTAGAGCTTGACATTACATACTGTAGTGTAAAAACATGTTTTAGAGCCTGACATTATATACTGTAGTGTAAACCAAATGTTTTACAGCTTGACATTACATACTGTACTGTAGTGTAAACTACCTGTTTTAGAGCCTGACTATACAACATACTGTAGTGTAAACCACATATTTGAAGCCTGACATTACGTACTGTAGTGTAGTGTTAACACCATGTATTAGAGCCTGACATTACATACTGTAGTGTAAACCAAATGTTTTACAGCCTGACATTACATAGTGTAAACAACATGTTTTAGAGCCTGATATTACATACTGTAGTGTAAACAACATATTTTAGAGCCTGACATTACATACTGTAGTGTAAACCACATGTTTTAGAGCCTGACATTACATACTTTCCTGTAGTGTAAACCACATGTTTTAGAGCCTGACATTACATACTGTAGTGTAAACCACATGTTTTAGAGCCTGACATTACATACTGTAGTGTAAACCACATGTTTTAGAGCCTGACATTACATACTGTAGTGTAAACCACATGTTTTAGAGCCTGACATTACACACTGTAGTGTAAACCACATGTTTTAGAGCCTGACATAACATACGGTACTGTAGAGTAAACCACATGTTTTAGAACCTGACATTCAAACTGTAATGTAGTGTTAACCACATGTTTTAGAGCCTGACATAACGTACAATAGTGTAAACATATTTTAGAGCCTGACATTACATACTGTAGTGTAAACCACATGTTTTAGAGCCTGACATTACATACTTTCTTGTAGTGTAAACCACATGTTTTAGAGCCTGACATTACATACTGTAGTGTAAACCACATGTTTTAGAGCCGGACATAACATACTGTAGTGTAAACCACATGTTTTAGAGCCTGTCATAACATACTGTAGTGTAAACCACATGTTTTAGAGCCTGACATTCAAACTGTAATGTAGAGTAAACCACATGTTTTAGAGCCTGACATTACAAACTGTACTGTAGTGTAAACCACATGGTTTAGAGCCTGACATAACATACTTTAGTGTAAACCACATGTTTTAGAGCCTGACATTACATACTGTAGTGTAAACCACATGTTTTAGAGCCTGACATAACATACTGTAGTGTAAACCACATGTTTAGAGCCTGACATAACATACTGTAGTAACCACATGTTTTAGAGCCTGACATTACATAATGTATTGTAAACCACATGTTTTAGAGCATGATATTACATACTGTAGTGTAAACCACATATTTTAGAACCTGACATTACATACTGTAGTGTAAACCACATGTTTTAGAGCCTGACATCACATACTGTAGTGTAAACCATATGTTTTAGAGCCTGACATTACATACTGTACTTTATTGTAAAGCACATGTTTTAGAGCCTGACATTACATACTGTACTGTAGTGTAAACCACATGTTTTAGAGCCTGACATTACAAACTGTAGTGTAAACCACATGGTTTAGAGCCTAACATTACATACTGTAATGTAGTGTAAACCACATGTTTTAGAGCCTGACATTACACACTGTAGTGTAAACCACATTTTTTAGAGCCTGACATAACATACGGTACTGTAGAGTAAACCACATGTTTTAGAGCCTGACATTCAAACTGTAATGTAGTGTTAACCACATGTTTTAGAGCCTGACATAACGTACAATAGTGTAAACATATTTTAGAGCCTGACATTACATACTGTAGTGTAAACCACATGTTTTAGAGCCTGACATTACATACTTTCTTGTAGTGTAAACCACATGTTTTAGAGCCTGACATTACATACTGTAGTGTAAACCACATGTTTTAGAGCCGGACATAACATACTGTAGTGTAAACCACATGTTTTAGAGCCTGTCATAACATACTGTAGTGTAAACCACATGTTTTAGAGCCTGACATTCAAACTGTAATGTAGAGTAAACCACATGTTTTAGAGCCTGACATTACAAACTGTACTGTAGTGTAAACCACATGGCTTAGAGCCTGACATAACATACTTTAGTGTAAACCACATGTTTTAGAGCCTGACATTACATACTGTAGTGTAAACCACATGTTTTAGAGCCTGACATAACATACTGTAGTGTAAACCACATGTTTAGAGCCTGACATAACATACTGTAGTAACCACATGTTTTAGAGCCTGACATTACATAATGTATTGTAAACCACATGTTTTAGAGCATGATATTACATACTGTAGTGTAAACCACATATTTTAGAACCTGACATTACATACTGTAGTGTAAACCACATGTTTTAGAGCCTGACATCACATACTGTAGTGTAAACCATATGTTTTAGAGCCTGACATTACATACTGTACTTTAGTGTAAAGCACATGTTTTAGAGCCTGACATTACATACTGTACTGTAGTGTAAACCACATGTTTTAGACCCTGACAATACATACTGTACTGTAGTGTAAACCACATGTTTTAGAGCCTAACATTACATACTGTAGTGTAAACCACATGGTTTAGAGCCTAACATTACATACTGTAATGTAGTGTAAACCACATGTTTTAGAGCTTGACATTACATACTGTAGTGTAAAAAACATGTTTTAGAGCCTGACATTATATACTGTAGTGTAAACCAAATGTTTTACAGCTTGACATTACATACTGTACTGTAGTGTAAACTACCTGTTTTAGAGCCTGATTATACAACATACTGTAGTGTAAACCACATATTTGAAGCCTGACATTACGTACTGTAGTGTAGTGTTAACACCATGTATTAGAGCCTGACATTACATACTGTAGTGTAAACCAAATGTTTTACAGCCTGACATTACATAGTGTAAACAACATGTTTTAGAGCCTGATATTACATACTGTAGTGTAAACAACATATTTTAGAGCCTGACATTACATACTGTAGTGTAAACCACATGTTTTAGAGCCTGACATTACATACTTTCCTGTAGTGTAAACCACATGTTTTAGAGCCTGACATTACATACTGTAGTGTAAACCACATGTTTTAGAGCCTTACATTACATACTGTAGTGTAAACCACATGTTTTAGAGCCTGACATTACATACTGTAGTGTAAACCACATGTTTTAGAGCCTGACATTACACACTGTAGTGTAAACCACATGTTTTAGAGCCTGACATAACATACGGTACTGTAGAGTAAACCACATGTTTTAGAGCCTGACATTACGTACTGTAGTGTAGTGTTAACACCATGTATTAGAGCCTGACATTACATACTGTAGTGTAAACCAAATGTTTTACAGCCTGACATTACATAGTGTAAACAACATGTTTTAGAGCCTGATATTACATACTGTAGTGTAAACAACATATTTTAGAGCCTGACATTACATACTGTAGTGTAAACCACATGTTTTAGAGCCTGACATTACATACTTTCCTGTAGTGTAAACCACATGTTTTAGAGCCTGACATTACATACTGTAGTGTAAACCACATGTTTTAGAGCCTGACATTACATACTGTAGTGTAAACCACATGTTTTAGAGCCTGACATTACATACTGTAGTGTAAACCACATGTTTTAGAGCCTGACATTACACACTGTAGTGTAAACCACATGTTTTAGAGCCTGACATAACATACGGTACTGTAGAGTAAACCACATGTTTTAGAACCTGACATTCAAACTGTAATGTAGTGTTAACCACATGTTTTAGAGCCTGACATAACGTACAATAGTGTAAACATATTTTAGAGCCTGACATTACATACTGTAGTGTAAACCACATGTTTTAGAGCCTGACATTACATACTTTCTTGTAGTGTAAACCACATGTTTTAGAGCCTGACATTACATACTGTAGTGTAAACCACATGTTTTAGAGCCGGACATAACATACTGTAGTGTAAACCACATGTTTTAGAGCCTGTCATAACATACTGTAGTGTAAACCACATGTTTTAGAGCCTGACATTCAAACTGTAATGTAGAGTAAACCACATGTTTTAGAGCCTGACATTACAAACTGTACTGTAGTGTAAACCACATGGTTTAGAGCCTGACATAACATACTTCAGTGTAAACCACATGTTTTAGAGCCTGACATTACATACTGTAGTGTAAACCACATGTTTTAGAGCCTGACATAACATACTGTAGTGTAAACCACATGTTTAGAGCCTGACATAACATACTGTAGTAACCACATGTTTTAGAGCCTGACATTACATAATGTATTGTAAAACCACATGTTTTAGAGCATGATATTACATACTGTAGTGTAAACCACATATTTTAGAACCTGACATTACATACTGTAGTGTAAACCACATGTTTTAGAGCCTGACATCACATACTGTAGTGTAAACCATATGTTTTAGAGCCTGACATTACATACTGTACTTTATTGTAAAGCACATGTTTTAGAGCCTGACATTACATACTGTACTGTAGTGTAAACCACATGTTTTAGAGCCTGACATTACAAACTGTAGTGTAAACCACATGGTTTAGAGCCTAACATTACATACTGTAATGTAGTGTAAACCACATGTTTTAGAGCTTGACATTACATACTGTAGTGTAAAAAACATGTTTTAGAGCCTGACATTATATACTCTAGTTTAAACCAAATGTTTTACAGCTTGACATTACATACTGTACTGTAGTGTAAACTACCTGTTTTAGAGCCTGATTATACAACATACTTTAGTGTAAACCACATATTTGAAGCCTGACATTACGTACTGTAGTGTAGTGTAAACCACATGTTTTAGAGCCTGACATCACATACTGTAGTGTAAACCATATGTTTTAGAGCCTGACATTACATACTGTACTTTAGTGTAAAGCACATGTTTTAGAGCCTGACATTAAATACTGTACTGTAGTGTAAACCACATGTTTTAGACCCTGACAATACATACTGTACTGTAGTGTAAACCACATGTTTTAGAGCCTGACATTACATACTGTAGTGTAAACCACATGGTTTAGAGCCTAACATTACATACTGTAATGTAGTGTAAACCACATGTTTTAGAGCTTGACATTACATACTGTAGTGTAAAAAACATGTTTTAGAGCCTGACATTATATACTGTAGTGTAAACCAAATGTTTTACAGCTTGACATTACATACTGTACTGTAGTGTAAACTACCTGTTTTAGAGCCTGATTATACAACATACTGTAGTGTAAACCACATATTTGAAGCCTGACATTACGTACTGTAGTGTAGTGTTAACACCATGTATTAGAGCCTGACATTACATACTGTAGTGTAAACCAAATGTTTTACAGCCTGACATTACATAGTGTAAACAACATGTTTTAGAGCCTGATATTACATACTGTAGTGTAAACAACATATTTTAGAGCCTGACATTACATACTGTAGTGTAAACCACATGTTTTAGAGCCTGACATTACATACTTTCCTGTAGTGTAAACCACATGTTTTAGAGCCTGACATTACATACTGTAGTGTAAACCACATGTTTTAGAGCCTGACATTACATACTGTAGTGTAAACCACATGTTTTAGAGCCTGACATTACATACTGTAGTGTAAACCATATGTTTTAGAGCCTGACATTACACACTGTAGTGTAAACCACATTTTTTAGAGCCTGACATAACATACGGTACTGTAGAGTAAACCACATGTTTTAGAGCCTGACATTCAAACTGTAATGTAGTGTTAACCACATGTTTTAGAGTCTGACATAACGTACAATAGTGTAAACATATTTTAGAGCCTGACATTACATACTGTAGTGTAAACCACATGTTTTAGAGCCTGACATTACATACTTTCTTGTAGTGTAAACCACATGTTTTAGAGCCTGACATTACATACTGTAGTGTAAACCACATGTTTTAGAGCCGGACATAACATACTGTAGTGTAAACCACATGTTTTAGAGCCTGTCATAACATACTGTAGTGTAAACCACATGTTTTAGAGCCTGACATTCAAACTGTAATGTAGAGTAAACCACATGTTTTAGAGCCTGACATTACAAACTGTACTGTAGTGTAAACCACATGGCTTAGAGCCTGACATAACATACTTTAGTGTAAACCACATGTTTTAGAGCCTGACATTACATACTGTAGTGTAAACCACATGTTTTAGAGCCTGACATAACATACTGTAGTGTAAACCACATGTTTAGAGCCTGACATAACATACTGTAGTAACCACATGTTTTAGAGCCTGACATTACATAATGTATTGTAAACCACATGTTTTAGAGCATGATATTACATACTGTAGTGTAAACCACATATTTTAGAACCTGACATTACATACTGTAGTGTAAACCACATGTTTTAGAGCCTGACATCACATACTGTAGTGTAAACCATATGTTTTAGAGCCTGACATTACATACTGTACTTTAGTGTAAAGCACATGTTTTAGAGCCTGACATTACATACTGTACTGTAGTGTAAACCACATGTTTTAGACCCTGACAATACATACTGTACTGTAGTGTAAACCACATGTTTTAGAGCCTAACATTACATACTGTAGTGTAAACCAAATGTTTTACAGCTTGACATTACATACTGTACTGTAGTGTAAACTACCTGTTTTAGAGCCTGATTATACAACATACTGTAGTGTAAACCACATATTTGAAGCCTGACATTACGTACTGTAGTGTAGTGTTAACACCATGTATTAGAGCCTGACATTACATACTGTAGTGTAAACCAAATGTTTTACAGCCTGACATTACATAGTGTAAACAACATGTTTTAGAGCCTGATATTACATACTGTAGTGTAAACAACATATTTTAGAGCCTGACATTACATACTGTAGTGTAAACCACATGTTTTAGAGCCTGACATTACATACTTTCCTGTAGTGTAAACCACATGTTTTAGAGCCTGACATTACATACTGTAGTGTAAACCACATGTTTTAGAGCCTTACATTACATACTGTAGTGTAAACCACATGTTTTAGAGCCTGACATTACATACTGTAGTGTAAACCACATGTTTTAGAGCCTGACATTACACACTGTAGTGTAAACCACATGTTTTAGAGCCTGACATAACATACGGTACTGTAGAGTAAACCACATGTTTTAGAGCCTGACATTCAAACTGTAATGTAGTGTTAACCACATGTTTTAGAGCCTGACATAACGTACAATAGTGTAAACATATTTTAGAGCCTGACATTACATACTGTAGTGTAAACCACATGTTTTAGAGCCTGACATTACATACTTTCTTGTAGTGTAAACCACATGTTTTAGAGCCTGACATTACATACTGTAGTGTAAACCACATGTTTTAGAGCCGGACATAATATACTGTAGTGTAAACCACATGTTTTAGAGCCTGTCATAACATACTGTAGTGTAAACCACATGTTTTAGAGCCTGACATTCAAACTGTAATGTAGAGTAAACCACATGTTTTAGAGCCTGACATTACAAACTGTACTGTAGTGTAAACCACATGGTTTAGAGCCTGACATAACATACTTTAGTGTAAACCACATGTTTTAGAGCCTGACATAACATACTGTAGTGTAAACCACATGTTTTAGAGCCTGACATAACATACTGTAGTGTAAACCACATGTTTAGAGCCTGACATAACATACTGTAGTAACCACATGTTTTAGAGCCTGACATTACATAATGTATTGTAAACCACATGTTTTAGAGCATGATATTACATACTGTAGTGTAAACCACATATTTTAGAACCTGACATTACATACTGTAGTGTAAACCACATGTTTTAGAGCCTGACATCACATACTGTAGTGTAAACCATATGTTTTAGAGCCTGACATTACATACTGTACTGTAGTGTAAACCACATGTTTTAGAGCCTGACATTACATACTGTAGTGTAAACCACATGGTTTAGAGCCTAACATTACATACTGTAATGTAGTGTAAACCACATGTTTTAGAGCTTGACATTACATACTGTAGTGTAAAAAACATGTTTTAGAGCCTGACATTATATACTCTAGTTTAAACCAAATGTTTTACAGCTTGACATTACATACTGTACTGTAGTGTAAACTACCTGTTTTAGAGCCTGATTATACAACATACTGTAGTGTAAACCACATATTTGAAGCCTGACATTACGTACTGTAGTGTAGTGTAAACCACATGTTTTAGAGCCTGACATCACATACTGTAGTGTAAACCATATGTTTTAGAGCCTGACATTACATACTGTACTTTAATGTAAAGCACATGTTTTAGAGCCTGACATTAAATACTGTACTGTAGTGTAAACCACATGTTTTAGACCCTGACAATACATACTGTACTGTAGTGTAAACCACATGTTTTAGAGCCTGACATTACATACTGTAGTGTAAACCACATGGTTTAGAGCCTAACATTACATACTGTAATGTAGTGTAAACCACATGTTTTAGAGCTTGACATTACATACTGTAGTGTAAAAAACATGTTTTAGAGCCTGACATTATATACTCTAGTTTAAACCAAATGTTTTACAGCTTGACATTACATACTGTACTGTAGTGTAAACTACCTGTTTTAGAGCCTGATTATACAACATACTGTAGTGTAAACCACATATTTGAAGCCTGACATTACGTACTGTAGTGTAGTGTTAACACCATGTATTAGAGCCTGACATTACATACTGTAGTGTAAACCAAATGTTTTACAGCCTGACATTACATAGTGTACTGTAGTGTAAACAACATATTTTAGAGCCTGACATTACATACTGTAGTGTAAACCACATGTTTTAGAGCCTGACATTACATACTTTCCTGTAGTGTAAACCACATGTTTTAGAGCCTGACATTACATACTGTAGTGTAAACCACATGTTTTAGAGCCTGACATTACATACTGTAGTGTAAACCACATGTTTTAGAGCCTGACATTACATACTGTACTGTAGAGTAAACCACATGTTTTAGAGCCTGACATTCAAACTGTAATGTAGTGTTAACCACATGTTTTAGAACCTGACATAACATACAACAGTGTAAACATGTTTTAGAGCATGATATTACATACTGTACTGTAAACCATATGTTTTAGATCCTGACATTACATAATGTAGTATAAAACACATGTTTTAAAGCCTGACATAACATACTGTACTGTAGTGTAAACCATGTTTTCGAGTCTGACATTACATACTGTACTGTAGTGTAAACCACATGTTTTAGAGCCTGAAATGACATACTGTAGTGTAAACCACATGTTTTAGAGCCTGACATTACATACTGTAGTGTAAACCACATGTTTTAGACCCTGACAATACATACTGTACTGTAGTGTAAACCACATGTTTTAGAGCCTGACATTACATACTGTAGTGTAAACCACATGGTTTAGAGCCTAACATTACATACTGTAATGTAGTGTAAACCACATGTTTTAGAGCTTGACATTACATACTGTAGTGTAAAAAAAATGTTTTAGAGCCTGACATTATATACTGTAGTGTAAACCAAATGTTTTACAGCTTGACATTACATACTGTACTGTAGTGTAAACTACCTGTTTTAGAGCCTGATTATACAACATACTGTAGTGTAAACCTCATATTTGAAGCCTGACATTACGTACTGTAGTGTAGTGTTAACACCATGTATTAGAGCCTGACATTACATACTGTAGTGTAAACCAAATGTTTTACAGCCTGACATTACATAGTGTACTGTAGTGTAAACAACATGTTTTAGAGCCTGATATTACATACTGTAGTGTAAACAACATATTTTAGAGCCTGACATTACATACTGTAGTGTAAACCACATGTTTTAGAGCCTGACATTACATACTTTCCTGTAGTGTAAACCACATGTTTTAGAGCCTGACATTACATACTGTAGTGTAAACCACATGTTTTAGAGCCTGACATTACATACTGTAGTGTAAACCACATGTTTTAGAGCCTGACATTACACACTGTAGTGTAAACCACATGTTTTAGAGCCTGACATAACATACTGTACTGTAGAGTAAACCACATGTTTTAGAGCCTGACATTCAAACTGTAATGTAGTGTTAACCACATGTTTTAGAACCTGACATAACATACAATAGTGTAAACATGTTTTAGAGCATGATATTACATACTGTACTGTAAACCATATGTTTTAGATCCTGACATTACATAATGTAGTGTAAAACACATGTTTTAAAGCCTGACATAACATACTGTACTGTAGTGTAAACCACATGTTTTAGAGCCTGACATAACATACTGTACTGTAGTGTAAACCATGTTTTCGAGTCTGACATTACATACTGTACTGTAGTGTAAACCACATGTTTTAGAGCCTGAAATGACATACTGTAGTGTAAACCACATGTTTTAGAGCCTGACATTACATACTGTAGTGTAAACCACATGTTTTAGAGCCTGACATAACATACTGTACTGTAGTGTAAACCATGTTTTAGAGCCTGACATTACAAACTATTTCAAGTCAAGTGAGACTCAGGATTTTAAGTGGTCAGAGGATACAGAGTGGCCATGTATAAAGGGGGAACAGAAAGAGCACTTTGCTTTCCACATCAAATGGTTTCATTTTTACCCCAGCATCAAGAGTGCCCTGGTCAGCAAAGTGATTATATGATATGATCATGTCTGTGTTACTACCAAGCTAACTGACTTTCCATTGGTCTGAAAAACATTTTTCAGAATAACTCCCAAACGAGCATCATGACCCAACATTGACCATTAACAGGACAGTAAGAACATTCTATTGACACTGTGTGTCATGGTTACGTCACACTACATTCCAATTAAAGATCCGGACCAATGGAAAGTCAGCTAATTTGAGATCAACTGTATATCAGCTTCCCAAATGGGGAGGGAAACACCCTTTTCCCTATATAGTGCACTACTACAGCTGTAGCTTAATTGGTAGAGCATGGTGCTTGTAACGCCAGGGTAGTGGGTTCGATCCCCGGGACCACCCAATACGTAAAAAATGTATGCGCACATGACTGTAAGTCACTTTTGGATAAAAGCGTCTGCTAAATGGCATATTATTATAATTACTTTTGACCAAAGCCCCTAAGCCCTATGGCCCCTGGTTAAAAGTAGTGCACTAAATAGGGAATAGTGTACCATTTGAGATGCCGTTTATAAGTTCATAAGGAGACGAGGCTGGAGTAGTGACATGGAGGGTGTCCTGGAGGATAGATCAATATTCTACCACAAAACATAGGCAGTAATGATGTGTCCTCTTGTTCACAGACAGAAACCATCATCTGTGTGAAAACCGACCAATCGTAGTTCAACAACACAGCAGGTCAGAGTGATCACTTATAATAATTTGGTGGGTGCTTATATATTTGTCCTGTTTCACACATGTACAATTGTGTATTAACACACGTGTGAATTGGAAATGTGTTATTTGCATATACCAACTCTACCTGAGACACCCTCGGAGAGTGGGGTCACAGCCAGGGACTGCCACTATCAACGAACCTCGAGCAATTAAGGTTAAGTGCCTTGCTCAAGGACACATCAGATTGTTTTACCTTGTCGGCTCGGGATTCGAACTATCGACCTTTCAGTTACTGGCCCAATGCTCTAACCGCTAGGCTACCTGCCGCCGTAAATAAGCTTTTATACGCATCAGGAAAGCTTTAACTTTCATAATACAGTATATATCTAAAAACCTTTGGCTGGCTCTCTCTCTACAGATTCCTTGAGATGAAGATACAGTCAGTGGGTAAACATTGCATAATGCTGCTAGCTGCTCTTAACTCTCCAGCCTAGCTAGCTAGCAGATGTCCTTAATGTGCTGCTGCTCAGAGATGATAGTGTCGGATAGAGGGAGATGAGACTGACTGGCAAACACTTCTTGCTAACAACAGACAGGCAGACACTTCTGGCTAACAACAGACAGGCAGACACTTCTGGCTAACAACAGACAAGCAGACACTTCCAGCTAACAACAGACAAGCAGACACTTCCGGCTAACAACAGACAGGCAGACACTTCTGGCTAACAACAGACAGGCAGACACTTCTGGCTAACAACAGACAGGCAGACACTTCCGGCTAACAACAGACAGGCAGACACTTCTGGCTAACAACAGACAGGCAGACACTTCCGGCTAACAACAGACAGGCAGACACTTCCGGCTAACAACAGAAAGGCAGACACTTCTGGCTAACAACAGACAGGCAGACACTTCTGGCTAACAACAGACAAGCAGACACTTCCGGCTAACAACAGACAAGCAGACACTTCCGGCTAACAACAGACAGGCAGACACTTCTGGCTAACAACAGACAGGCAGACACTTCCGGCTAACAACAGACAGGCAGACACTTCCGGCTAACAACAGACAGGCAGACACTTCTGGCTAACAACAGACAGGCAGACACTTCCGGCTAACAACAGACAGGCAGACACTTCCAGCTAACAACAGACAAGCAGACACTTCCAGCTAACAACAGACAAGCAGACACTTCCGGCTAACAACAGACAGGCAGACACTTCCGGCTAACAACAGACAGGCAGACACTTCCGGCTAACAACAGACAGGCAGACACTTCTGGCTAACAACAGACAGGCAGACACTTCTGGCTAACAACAGACAGGCAGACACTTCTGGCTAACAACAGACAGGCAGACACTTCTGGCTAACAACAGACAGGCAGACACTTCCGGCTAACAACAGACAAGCAGACACTTCCGGCTAACAACAGACAGGCAGACACTTCTGGCTAACAACAGACAGGCAGACACTTCCGGCTAACAACAGACAGGCAGACACTTCCGGCTAACAACAGACAGGCAGACACTTCCGGCTAACAACAGACAGGCAGACACTTCTGGCTAACAACAGACAGGCAGACACTTCCGGCTAACAACAGACAGGCATATTCAGTTCATACTCTACATTTGCATTGAGAGTCTAACTTACATCATTTCATAGCATTCATCCCTATCAGAGACTGCACAAAGGATAGATAGTGAGGTTGTTTACCGCACACACACAAAGCACGCACGCACGCACGCACACACACACACACACACACTCACGCACAGACACACACACATATGCACGCACACTGACTGAGACGCACACTGACTGAGACACACACTGACTGAGACGCACACTGACTGAGCACACAGTGTCTCATCTCTCCAATCAGCAGGATAAAGGTGGGAGCCTGGCAGCCTATCTAGGAATCACAGTGTCCACATAGTGATGATGACATCACCAGCCAGCGTCCAAAGGTCTGTAACCGGACATATTTATTAGCCCTGTGAAACAACCAATCACAGCTCCCTCTCATCGACTTTTAGTGAGGTCACTGTTACTGATGAGGAAATAGTCTCAGAGGGATTTTGGTCGAATAAAAATAAAATCCTGTTCTTTGCTATAACCAAGTATGTATCATTAGGGTTGGACACATACACACGTACACGCACACGCACACGCCAACGCAAATACACCAGGATACGCTCAGACCCAAACGATTCAACAAGCCCTTTTAGTTTAGTCCTTTTCTACGACAACTGAAAACTGCAACTTTATCCTTCTGGTATCTTATCTTACTGCAGCTACATACAGAACTGTATCAACCACATATTAGTCAAAACTGTCCAGCATCTTGGTTGCTTTAAGTCGAATATGGCCGACAAATGTATCCTAAAAACAAAAATCACTAAAACCAGTAAGATTCTGAAAAGTAGAATAGTTTGATTAATACATAATTCACATATCCAGGCATGGTTTTGGTTCAGTGCTTTTTGTTTTAGAGACCGAGAAGGGATATATGTGTCCAGTAAGTGAGTCAGTGTACTTTTGGTTTTAGAAGTAGTGGGGGGAAATAAACTTTGCCCTTTACACAAGCTGTATGTTGACAGCATCAAGATGAAACGGTGATACAGAGACAAACAGAGAGTCACTGTTGGATGGTTTGGCCAGTCAGACCAGGCTAGCAGATCAACTAATGGCTCATGCTTTAACTGGAGAGGAGAAATAATGCTATACTCAGCCTTCTGTTATCTAGACTGGGGTTGAAAAACAAAAGTAAACACTGTGGTAGTGGGACACGTTGCTCAGTAAAACAGATCTGTGGTTATGGGACACGTGTTGCTCAGTAAAACAGATCTGTAATTGTGGGACACGTTGCTCAGTAAAACAGATCTGTGGTAGTGGGACACGTTGCTCAGTAAAACAGATCTGTGATAGTGGGACACGTGTTGCTCTGTAAAACAGATCTGTGATAGTGGGACACGTGTTGCTCAGTAAAACAGATCTGTGATAGTGGGACACGTTGCTCAGTAAAACAGATCTGTGATAGTGTGACACGTTGCTCAGTAAGACAGATCTGTGATAGTGGGACACGTGTTGCTCAGTAAAACAGATCTGTGATAGTGGGACACACTTTGCTCAGTAAAACAGATCTGTGATAGTGGGACACATGTTGCTCAGTAAAACAGATCTGTGATAGTGGGACACGTTGCTCAGTAAAACAGATCTGTGATAGTGGGACACGTTGCTCAGTAAAACAGATCTGTGATAGTGGGACACGTGTTGCTCAGTAAAACAGATCTGTGATAGTGGGACACGTTGCTCAGTAAGACAGATCTGTGATAGTGGGACACGTGTTGCTCAGTAAAACAGATCTGTGATAGTGGGACACATGTTGCTCAGTAAAACAGATCTGTGGTAGTGGGACACGTTGCTCAGTAAAACAGATATGTGATAGTGGGACACATGTTGCTCAGTAAAACAGATCTGTGATAGTGGGACACATGTTGCTCAGTAAAACAGATCTGTGGTAGTGGGACACGTTGCTCAGTAAAACAGATCTGTGGTAGTGGGACACGTTGCTCAGTAAAACAGATCTGTGATAGTGGGACACATGTTGCTCAGTAAAACAGATCTGTGATAGTGGGACACGTGTTGCTCAGTAAAACAGATCTGTGGTTATGGGACACGTTGCTCAGTAAAACAGATCTGTGGTAGTGGGACACGTTGCTCAGTAAAACAGATCTGTGATAGTGGGACACATGTTGCTCAGTAAAACAGATCTGTGATAGTGGGACACGTGTTGCTCAGTAAAACAGATCTGTGGTAGTGGGACACGTTGCTCAGTAAAACAGATCTGTGATAGTGGGACACGTTGCTCAGTAAGACAGATCTGTGGTAGTGGGACACATGTTGCTCAGTAAAACAGATCTGTGATAGTGGGACACGTGTTGCTCAGTAAAACAGATCTGTGATAGTGGGACACGTTGCTCAGTAAAACAGATCTGTGATAGTGGGACACGTGTTGCTCAGTAAAACAGATCTGTGATAGTGGGACATGTTGCTCAGTAAAACAGATCTGTGATAGTGGGACACGTGTTACTCGGAAAAAACAGATCTGTAATTGTGGGACACATGTTGCTCAGTAAAACAGATCTGTGATAGTGGGACACGTTGCTCAGTAAAACAGATCTGTGATAGTGGGACACATGTTGCTCAGTAAAACAGATCTGTGGTAGTGGGACACGTGTTGCTCAGTAAAACAGATCTGTGATAGTGGGACACGTGTTGCTCAGTAAAACAGATCTGTGATAGTGGGACATTTGTTGCTCAGTAAAACAGATCTGTGATAGTGGGACACGTGTTGCTCAGTAAAACAGATCTGTGATAGTGGGACACGTGTTGCTCAGTAAGACAGATCTGTGATAGTGGGACACGTTGCTCAGTAAAACAGATCTGTGATAGTGGGACACACTTTGCTCAGTAAAACAGATCTGTAATTGTGGGACACGTTGCTCAGTAAAACAGATCTGTGATAGTGGGACACGTGTTGCTCAGTAAAACAGATCTGTAATTGTGGGACACGTTGCTCAGTAAAACAGATCTGTGATAGTGGGACACACGTTGCTTAGTAAAACACATCTGTGATAGTGGGACACGTTGCTCAGAAAAACAGATCTGTGATAGTGGGACACGTGTTGCTCAGTAAAACAGATCTGTGATAGTGGGACACGTGTTGCTCAGTAAAACAGATCTGTGATAGTGGGACACGTGTTGCTCAGTAAAACAGATCTGTGATAGTGGGACACGTGGCTCAGTAAAACAGATCTGTGATAGTGGGACACGTGTTGCTCAGTAAAACAGATCTGTGATAGTGGGACACGTTGCTCAGTAAAACATATCTGTGATAGTGGGACACGTTGCTCAGTAAAACATATCTGTGATAGTGGGACACGTTGCTCAGAAAGACAGATCTGTGGTAGTGGGACACGTGTTGCTCAGTAAGACAGATCTGTAATTGTGGGACACACGTTGCTCAGTAAAACAGATCTGTGATAGTGGGACACACTTTGCTCAGTAAAACAGATCTGTGATAGTGGGACACGTTGCTCAGTAAAACAGATCTGTGATAGTGGGACACGTTGCTCAGTAAGACAGATCTGTGGTAGTGGGACACGTGTTGCTCAGTAAGACAGATCTGTGGTAGTGGGACACGTGTTGCTCAGTAAAACAGATCTGTGATAGTGGGACACGTGTTGCTCGGTAAAACAGATCTGTAATTGTGGAACACATGTTGCTCAGTAAAACAGATCTGTGATAGTGGGACACGTTGCTCAGTAAAACATATCTGTGATAGTGGGACACGTTGCTCAGTAAAACATATCTGTGATAGTGGGACACGTTGCTCAGTAAAACAGATCTGTGATAGTGGGACACGTGTTGCTCAGTAAAACAGATCTGTGATAGTGGGACACACGTTGCTCAGTAAAACAGATCTGTGATAGTGGGACACGTTGCTCAGTAAGACAGATCTGTGATAGTGGGACACGTGTTGCTCGGTAAAACAGATCAGTGATAGTGGGACACGTTGCTCAGTAAAACAGATCTGTGATAGTGGGACACGTGTTGCTCAGTAAAACAGATCTGTGATAGTGGGACACGTTGCTCAGTAAAACAGATCTGTGATAGTGGGACACGTGTTGCTAATTAAAACATATCTGTGATAGTGGGACACGTGTTGCTCGGTAAAACAGATCTGTAATTGTGGGACACATGTTGCTCAGTAAAACAGATCTGTGGTAGTGGGACACGTTGCTCAGTAAAACAGATCTGTGATAGTGGGACACGTGTTGCTCGGTAAAACAGATCTGTAATTGTGGGACACGTGTTGCTCAGTAAAACAGATCTGTGATAGTGGGACATGTTGCTCAGTAAAACAGATCTGTGATAGTGGGACACATGTTGCTCAGTAAAACAGATCTGTGGTAGTGGGACACGTTGCTCAGTAAAACAGATCTGTGATAGTGGGACACGTTGCTCAGTAAAACAGATCTGTGATAGTGGGACACATGTTTCTCAGTAAAACCGATCTGTGCTAGTGGGACACATGTTGCTCAGTAAAACAGATCTGTGATAGTGGGACACATGTTTCTCAGTAAAACAGATCTGTGATAGTGGGACACGTTGCTCAGTAAAACAGATCTGTGATAGTGGGACACGTTGCTCAGTAAAACAGATCTGTGATAGTGGGACACACGTTGCTCAGTAAAACAGATATGTGATAGTGGGACACGTTGCTCAGTAAAACAGATCTGTGATAGTGGGACACATGTTGCTCAGTAAAACAGATCTGTGATAGTGGGACACGTGTTGCTCAGTAAAACAGATCTGTGATAGTGGGACACATGTTGCTCAGTAAAACAGATCTGTGATAGTGGGACACATGTTTCTCAGTAAAACAGATCTGTGATAGTGGGTACATGTTTCTCAGTAAAACAGATCTGTGATAGTGGGACACGTGTTGCTCGGTAAAACAGATCTGTAATTGTGGGACACGTTGCTCTGTAAAACAGATCTGTGATAGTGGGACACGTTGCTCAGTAAAACAGATCTGTGATAGTGGGACACGTGTTGCTCAGTAAAACAGATATGTGATAGTGGGACACGTGTTGCTCAGTAAAACAGATCTGTGATAGTGGGACACGTTGCTCAGTAAAACAGATCTGTGATAGTGGGACACGTTGCTCAGTAAGACAGATCTGTGGTAGTGGGACACGTGTTGCTCAGTAAAACAGATCTGTGATAGTGGGACACGTTGCTCAGTAAAACAGATCTGTGATAGTGGGACACGTGTTGCTCAGTAAAACAGATATGTGATTGTGGGACACATGTTGCTCAGTAAAACAGATCTGTGATAGTGGGACACGTGTTGCTCAATAAAACAAATCTGTGATAGTGGGACACACTTTGCTCAGTAAAACAGATCTCTGATAGTGGGACACGTTGCTCAGTAAATCAGATCTGTGATAGTGGGACACGTTGCTCAGTAAAACAGATCTGTGATAGTGGGACACGTGTTGCTCAGTAAAACAGATCTGTGATAGTGGGACACGTTGCTCAGAAAAACAGATCTGTGATAGTGGGACATGTTGCTCAGTAAAACAGATCTGTGATAGTGGGACACGTGTTGCTCGGTAAAACAGATCTGTAATTGTGGAACACATGTTGCTCAGTAAAACAGATCTGTGATAGTGGGACACGTGTTGCTTAGTAAAACAGATCTGTGATAGTGGGACACATGTTGCTCAGTAAAACAGATCTGTGATAGTGGGACACGTTGCTCAGTAAAACAGATCTGTGATAGTGGGACACGTTGCTCAGTAAGACAGATCTGTGATAGTGGGACACGTGTTGCTCGGTAAAACAGATCTGTGATAGTGGGACACGTTGCTCAGTAAAACAGATCTGTGATAGTGGGACACGTGTTGCTCAGTAAAACAGATCTGTGATAGTGGGACACGTTGCTCAGTAAAACAGATCTGTGATAGTGGGACACGTGTTGCTCAGTAAAACAGATCTGTGATAGTGGGACACGTTGCTCAGTAAAACAGATCTGTGGTAGTGCGACACGTTGCTCAGTTAAACAGATCTGTGGTAGTGGGACACGTTGTTCAGTAAAACAGATCTGTGGTAGTGGGACACGTTGCTCAGTAAAACAGATCTGTGATAGTGGGACACATGTTTCTCAGTAAAACAGATCTGTGATAGTGGGACACATGTTGCTCAGTAAAACAGATCTGTGATAGTGGGACACGTTGCTCAGTAAAACAGATCTGTGATAGTGGGACACGTTGCTCAGTAAAACAGATCTGTGATAGTGGGACACACGTTGCTCAGTAAAACAGATCTGTGATAGTGGGACACATGTTTCTCAGTAAAACAGATCTGTGATAGTGGGACACGTGTTGCTCAGTAAAACAGATCTGTGATAGTGGGACACGTTGCTCAGTAGAACAGATCTGTGGTAGTGCGACACGTTGCTCAGTAAAACAGATCTGTGATAGTGGGACACGTGTTGCTCAGTAAAACAGATCTGTGATAGTGGGACACGTGTTGCTCAGTAAAACAGATCTGTGATTGTGGGACACGTTGCTCAGTAAGACAGATCTGTGATAGTGGGACACGTTGCTCAGTAAGACAGATATGTGATAGTGGGACACATGTTGCTCGGTAAAACAGATCTGTAATTGTGGGACACATGTTGCTCAGTAAAACAGATCTGTGATAGTGGGACACGTGTTGCTCAGTAAAACAGATCTGTGATAGTGGGACACGTGTTGCTCGGTAGAAACAGATCTGTAATTGTGGGACACATGTTGCTCAGTAAAACAGATCTGTGATAGTGGGACACGTGTTGCTCGGTAAAACAGATTTGAGATAGTGGGACACGTGTTGCTCAGTAAAACAGATCTGTAATTGTGGAACACATGTTGCTCAGTAAAACAGATCTCTGATAGTGGGACACGTGTTGCTCAGTAAAACAGATCTGTGATAGTGGGACACGTGTTGCTCAGTAAAACAGATCTGTGATAGTGGGACACGTTGCTCAGTAAAACAGATCTGTGATAGTGGGACACGTTGCTCAGTAAGACAGATCTGTGGTAGTGGGACACGTGTTGCTCAGTAAAACAGATCTGTGATAGTGGGACACGTGTTGCTCAGTAAAACAGATCTGTGATAGTGGGACACGTTGCTCAGTAAAACAGATCTCTGATAGTGGGACACGTTGCTCAGTAAAACAGATCTGTGATAGTGGGACACGTGTTGCTCAGTAAAACAGATCTGTGATAGTGGGACACGTTGCTCAGTAAAACAGATCTGTGATAGTGGGACACGTTGCTCAGTAAGACAGATCTGTGGTAGTGGGACACGTGTTGCTCAGTAAAACATATCTGTGATAGTGGGACACGTTACTCAGTAAAACAGATCTGTGATAGTGGGACACGTGTTGCTTAGTAAAACAGATATGTGGTAGTGGGACACGTGGCTCAGTAAAACAGATCTGTGATAGTGGGACACATGTTGCTCAGTAAAACAGATCTGTGATAGTGGGACACGTGTTGCTCAGTAAAGCAGATCTGTGATAGTGGGACACATGTTGCTCAGTAAAACAGATATGTGATAGTGGGACACTTTGCTCAGTAAAACAGATCTGTGATAGTGGGACACGTGTTGCTCAGTAAAACAGATCTGTGATAGTGGGACACGTGTTGCTCGGTAAAACAGATCTGTAATTGTGGAACACATGTTGCTCAGTAAAACAGATCTGTGATAGTGGGACACGTGTTGCTCAGTAAAACAGATCTGTGATAGTGGGACACGTTGCTCAGTAAAACAGATCTGTGATAGTGGGACACGTTGCTCAGTAAGACAGATCTGTGATAGTGGGACACGTGTTGCTCGGTAAAACAGATCTGTGATAGTGGGACACGTTGCTCAGTAAAACAGATCTGTGATAGTGGGACACGTGTTGCTAATTAAAACATATCTGTGATAGTGGGACACGTGTTGCTCAGTAAAACAGATCTGTAATTGTGGGACACATGTTGCTCAGTAAAACAGATCTGTGGTAGTGGGACACGTTGCTCAGTAAAACAGATCTGTGATAGTGGGACACATGTTTCTCAGTAAAACAGATCTGTGCTAGTGGGACACATGTTGCTCAGTAAAACAGATCTGTGATAGTGGGACACGTTGCTCAGTAAAACAGATCTGTGATAGTGGGACACGTGTTGCTCAGTAAAACCGATCTGTGCTAGTGGGACACATGTTGCTCAGTAAAACAGATCTGTGATAGTGGGACACATGTTTCTCAGTAAAACAGATCTGTGATAGTGGGACACGTTGCTCAGTAAAACAGATCTGTGATAGTGGGACACGTTGCTCAGTAAAACAGATCTGTGATAGTGGGACACACGTTGCTCAGTAAAACAGATATGTGATAGTGGGACACGTTGCTCAGTAAAACAGATCTGTGATAGTGGGACACATGTTGCTCAGTAAAACAGATCTGTGATAGTGGGACACGTGTTGCTCAGTAAAACAGATCTGTGATAGTGGGACACATGTTGCTCAGTAAAACAGATCTGTGATAGTGGGACACATGTTTCTCAGTAAAACAGATCTGTGATAGTGGGTACATGTTTCTCAGTAAAACAGATCTGTGATAGTGGGACACGTGTTGCTCGGTAAAACAGATCTGTAATTGTGGGACACGTTGCTCTGTAAAACAGATCTGTGATAGTGGGACACGTTGCTCAGTAAAACAGATCTGTGATAGTGGGACACGTGTTGCTCAGTAAAACAGATATGTGATAGTGGGACACGTGTTGCTCAGTAAAACAGATCTGTGATAGTGGGACACGTTGCTCAGTAAAACAGATCTGTGATAGTGGGACACGTTGCTCAGTAAGACAGATCTGTGGTAGTGGGACACGTGTTGCTCAGTAAAACAGATCTGTGATAGTGGGACACGTTGCTCAGTAAAACAGATCTGTGATAGTGGGACACGTGTTGCTCAGTAAAACAGATATGTGATTGTGGGACACATGTTGCTCAGTAAAACAGATCTGTGATAGTGGGACACGTGTTGCTCAATAAAACAAATCTGTGATAGTGGGACACACTTTGCTCAGTAAAACAGATCTCTGATAGTGGGACACGTTGCTCAGTAAATCAGATCTGTGATAGTGGGACACGTTGCTCAGTAAAACAGATCTGTGATAGTGGGACACGTGTTGCTCAGTAAAACAGATCTGTGATAGTGGGACACGTTGCTCAGAAAAACAGATCTGTGATAGTGGGACATGTTGCTCAGTAAAACAGATCTGTGATAGTGGGACACGTGTTGCTCGGTAAAACAGATCTGTAATTGTGGAACACATGTTGCTCAGTAAAACAGATCTGTGATAGTGGGACACGTGTTGCTTAGTAAAACAGATCTGTGATAGTGGGACACATGTTGCTCAGTAAAACAGATCTGTGATAGTGGGACACGTTGCTCAGTAAAACAGATCTGTGATAGTGGGACACGTTGCTCAGTAAGACAGGTCTGTGATAGTGGGACACGTGTTGCTCGGTAAAACAGATCTGTGATAGTGGGACACGTTGCTCAGTAAAACAGATCTGTGATAGTGGGACACGTGTTGCTCAGTAAAACAGATCTGTGATAGTGGGACACGTTGCTCAGTAAAACAGATCTGTGATAGTGGGACACGTGTTGCTCAGTAAAACAGATCTGTGATAGTGGGACACGTTGCTCAGTAAAACAGATCTGTGGTAGTGCGACACGTTGCTCAGTTAAACAGATCTGTGGTAGTGGGACACGTTGTTCAGTAAAACAGATCTGTGGTAGTGGGACACGTTGCTCAGTAAAACAGATCTGTGATAGTGGGACACATGTTTCTCAGTAAAACAGATCTGTGATAGTGGGACACATGTTGCTCAGTAAAACAGATCTGTGATAGTGGGACACGTTGCTCAGTAAAACAGATCTGTGATAGTGGGACACGTTGCTCAGTAAAACAGATCTGTGATAGTGGGACACACGTTGCTCAGTAAAACAGATCTGTGATAGTGGGACACATGTTTCTCAGTAAAACAGATCTGTGATAGTGGGACACGTGTTGCTCAGTAAAACAGATCTGTGATAGTGGGACACGTTGCTCAGTAGAACAGATCTGTGGTAGTGCGACACGTTGCTCAGTAAAACAGATCTGTGATAGTGGGACACGTGTTGCTCAGTAAAACAGATCTGTGATAGTGGGACACGTGTTGCTCAGTAAAACAGATCTGTGATTGTGGGACACGTTGCTCAGTAAGACAGATCTGTGATAGTGGGACACGTTGCTCAGTAAGACAGATATGTGATAGTGGGACACATGTTGCTCGGTAAAACAGATCTGTAATTGTGGGACACATGTTGCTCAGTAAAACAGATCTGTGATAGTGGGACACGTGTTGCTCAGTAAAACAGATCTGTGATAGTGGGACACGTGTTGCTCGGTAGAAACAGATCTGTAATTGTGGGACACATGTTGCTCAGTAAAACAGATCTGTGATAGTGGGACACGTGTTGCTCGGTAAAACAGATTTGAGATAGTGGGACACGTGTTGCTCAGTAAAACAGATCTGTGATAGTGGGACACGTTGCTCAGTAAAACAGATCTGTGATAGTGGGACACGTTGCTCAGTAAGACAGATCTGTGGTAGTGGGACACGTGTTGCTCAGTAAAACAGATCTGTGATAGTGGGACACGTGTTGCTCAGTAAAACAGATCTGTAATTGTGGAACACATGTTGCTCAGTAAAACAGATCTCTGATAGTGGGACACGTGTTGCTCAGTAAAACAGATCTGTGATAGTGGGACACGTGTTGCTCAGTAAAACAGATCTGTGATAGTGGGACACGTTGCTCAGTAAAACAGATCTGTGATAGTGGGACACGTTGCTCAGTAAGACAGATCTGTGGTAGTGGGACACGTGTTGCTCAGTAAAACAGATCTGTGATAGTGGGACACGTGTTGCTCAGTAAAACAGATCTGTGATAGTGGGACACGTTGCTCAGTAAAACAGATCTCTGATAGTGGGACACGTTGCTCAGTAAAACAGATCTGTGATAGTGGGACACGTGTTGCTCAGTAAAACAGATCTGTGATAGTGGGACACGTTGCTCAGTAAAACAGATCTGTGATAGTGGGACACGTTGCTCAGTAAGACAGATCTGTGGTAGTGGGACACGTGTTGCTCAGTAAAACATATCTGTGATAGTGGGACACGTTACTCAGTAAAACAGATCTGTGATAGTGGGACACGTGTTGCTTAGTAAAACAGATATGTGGTAGTGGGACACGTGGCTCAGTAAAACAGATCTGTGATAGTGGGACACATGTTGCTCAGTAAAACAGATCTGTGATAGTGGGACACGTGTTGCTCAGTAAAGCAGATCTGTGATAGTGGGACACATGTTGCTCAGTAAAACAGATATGTGATAGTGGGACACTTTGCTCAGTAAAACAGATCTGTGATAGTGGGACACGTGTTGCTCAGTAAAACAGATCTGTGATAGTGGGACACGTGTTGCTCGGTAAAACAGATCTGTAATTGTGGAACACATGTTGCTCAGTAAAACAGATCTGTGATAGTGGGACACGTGTTGCTCAGTAAAACAGATCTGTGATAGTGGGACACGTTGCTCAGTAAAACAGATCTGTGATAGTGGGACACGTTGCTCAGTAAGACAGATCTGTGATAGTGGGACACGTGTTGCTCGGTAAAACAGATCTGTGATAGTGGGACACGTTGCTCAGTAAAACAGATCTGTGATAGTGGGACACGTGTTGCTAATTAAAACATATCTGTGATAGTGGGACACGTGTTGCTCAGTAAAACAGATCTGTAATTGTGGGACACATGTTGCTCAGTAAAACAGATCTGTGGTAGTGGGACACGTTGCTCAGTAAAACAGATCTGTGATAGTGGGACACATGTTTCTCAGTAAAACAGATCTGTGCTAGTGGGACACATGTTGCTCAGTAAAACAGATCTGTGATAGTGGGACACGTGTTGCTCAGTAAAACAGATCTGTGATAGTGGGACACGTGTTGCTCAGTAAAACAGATCTGTAATTGTGGGACACATGTTGCTCAGTAAAACAGATCTGTGGTAGTGGGACACGTTGCTCAGTAAAACAGATCTGTGATAGTGGGACACATGTTTCTCAGTAAAACAGATCTGTGCTAGTGGGACACATGTTGCTCAGTAAAACAGATCTGTGATAGTGGGACACATGTTTCTCAGTAAAACAGATCTGTGATAGTGGGACACGTTGCTCAGTAAAACAGATCTGTGATAGTGGGACACGTTGCTCAGTAAAACAGATCTGTGATAGTGGGACACATGTTGCTCAGTAAAACAGATCTGTGATAGTGGGACACATGTTGCTCAGTAAAACAGATCTGTGATAGTGGGACACATGTTTCTCAGTAAAACAGATCTGTGATAGTGGGTACATGTTTCTCAGTAAAACAGATCTGTGATAGTGGGACACGTGTTGCTCGGTAAAACAGATCTGTGATAGTGGGACACGTGTTGCTCAGTAAAACAGATCTGTGATAGTGGGACACATGTTGCTCAGTAAAACAGATCTGTGATAGTGGGACACATGTTGCTCAGTAAAACAGATCTGTGATAGTGGGACACGTGTTGCTCAGTAAAACAGATCTGTGATAGTGGGACACGTGTTGCTCAGTAAAACAGATCTGTGATAGTGGGACACATGTTGCTCAGTAAAACAGATCTGTGATAGTGGGACACATGTTGCTCAGTAAAACAGATCTGTGATAGTGGGACACGTTTCTCAGTAAAACAGATCTGTGATAGTGGGACACGTGTTGCTCAGTAAAACAGATCTGTGATAGTGGGACACGTTGCTCAGTAAAACAGATCTGTGATAGTGGGACACACGTTGCTCAGTAAAACAGATCTGTGATAGTGGGACACATGTTTCTCAGTAAAACAGATCTGTGATAGTGGGTACATGTTTCTCAGTAAAACAGATCTGTGATAGTGGGACACGTGTTGCTCGGTAAAACAGATCTGTAATTGTGGGACACGTTGCTCTGTAAAACAGATCTGTGATAGTGGGACACGTTTCTCAGTAAAACAGATCTGTGATAGTGGGACACGTGTTGCTCAGTAAAACAGATCTGTGATAGTGGGACACGTGTTGCTCAGTAAAACAGATCTGTGATAGTGGGACACATGTTGCTCAGTAAAACAGATCTGTGATAGTGGGACACGTTTCTCAGTAAAACAGATCTGTGATAGTGGGACACGTGTTGCTCAGTAAAACAGATCTGTGATAGTGGGACACGTTGCTCAGTAAAACAGATCTGTGATAGTGGGACACGTTGCTCAGTAAAACAGATCTGTGATAGTGGGACACGTTGCTCAGTAAGACAGATCTGTGGTAGTGGGACACGTTGCTCAGTAAGACAGATCTGTGGTAGTGGGACACGTTGCTCAGTAAGACAGATCTGTGGTAGTGGGACACACGTTGCTCAGTAAAACAGATATGTGATAGTGGGACAAATGTTGCTCAGTAAAAACAGATCCTTATACTGTAGTTTACAACATTGGCTAATTTATCTCTAATCTCAAAGCAACGTGAACTCATCAACTCACTGGATAATGTAGCACTGTCACAAAGCAACATGAACTTATCAACTCACTGGATAATGTAGCACTGTCACAAAGCAACATGAACTTATCAACTCACTGGATAATGTAGCACTGTCACAAAGCAACATGAACTTATCAACTCACTGGATAATGTAGCACTGTCACAAAGCAACATGAACTTATCAACTCTCTGTATAATGTAGCACTGTCACAAAGCAACATGGATTTATCAACTCACTGGATAATGTAGCACTGTCACAAAGCAACATGAACTCATCAACTCACTGGATAATGTAGCACTGTCACAAAGCAACATGAACTTATCAACTCACTCGATAATGTAGCACTGTCACAAAGCAACATGAACTCATCAACTCACTGGATAATGTAGCACTGTCACAAAGCCACGTGAATTTATAAACTCACTGGATAATGTAGCACTGTCAAAGAACCCATGCACACTTCAACCTACCTCCTGACAAAGAAACCAAAACACTAAACAATCTCTTTACTTTTCTAAACAACCTTTCATCATTTTAAACTGGTAAATGTCTGGGGTAATGGTGTGTTTCCATCACAATGTTACTTACTATTCACATAAGTAGGCCTACTTTAATTAAACCACAGATTAAAGACTATTATCCACAATTGGATTTCTCCAATCCAATATCACATTTAATCCAATAGTGAATATATCCAGTCTAATATTAATCCAATAATCCTATTTCAATCCATTAAGGTAAAGGATTTCCCTCTAAATACACATCTACTAACTACACATCACACTAAGGAATATTTGTATCTGTTGAGCATTACGACATGTTATTGTTTGTTTAGTTTAGTTTTTTTGACATACCATAGTTTTGGGTCCCTGTGCACAATGTTGTCAGAGTCTGACAGTGCATCCCATTTGACCCAATCACGGAGTGCTCTCTACTGGCACCTGTAAGGGAGGAGGCACACAGGGAAAAGGCTTGGTGTGGTGATCTGTTCTCTAGGCCGCTGTGTGGTTTAGCCGACTGCAACATTAGGATACATACACACGAACTTACACACTGCATTTCTCCTTCCCATTTGAAATACCATTATTAGGGTACCACTTCAGTGTACATGAGATAGACACCACACATTGTGCATTCGGGAAAGTATTCAGACCCCTTGACATTTTCCACATTTTGTTACGTTACAGCCTTATTCTAAAATGGGATTAAATAAAAAATATTCCTCATTAATCTACACACAATACCCCATAATGACAAAGCAAAGACAGGTTTTTATAATTTTTTGCACATTTATTAAACATCAAAATAATGAAATAATACATTTACATAAGTATTCAGCCCCTTTACTCAGTACTTTCGTTGAAGCGCCTTTGGCAGCAATTACAGCCTCAAGTTATCTTGGGTACAAGCTTGGCACACCTGTATTTGGGGAGTTTCTCCCATTCTTCTCTGCAGATCCTTTCAAGCTCTGTCAGGTTGGATGGGGAGTGTCGCTGCACAGCTATTTTCAGGTCTCTCCAGATATGTTAGATCGGGTTCAAGTCAGGGCTCTGGCTGGGCCACTCAAGGACATTCAGAGATTTCTCCCTAAGCCACTCCAGCATTGTCCTGTTGGAAGGTGAAACTTTGCCCCAGTCTGAGGTCCTGAGCGCTTTGGAGCAGGTTTTCATCAAGGATCTCTCTGTACTTTGCTCCGTTCATCTCCTGACTAGTCTCCCAATCCCTGCCACTAAAAAACATCCCCACAGCATGATGAAGCCACCACCATGCTTCACCGTAGGGATGGTGCCAGGTTTCCTCCAGACGTGACGCTTGGCATTCAGGCCAAAGAGATCAATCTTGGTTTCATCAGACCAGAGAATCTTGTTTATTATGGTCTGAGAGTCCTTTAGGTGCCTTTTGGCAAACTCCAAACGGGCTGTCATGTGTCTTTTACTGAGGAGTGGCTCCTGTCTGGCCACTCTACCATAAAGGCCTGATTGATGGAGTGCTGCAGAGATGGTTGTCCTTCTGGAAGGTTCTCCAATCTCCACAGAGGAACTCTGGAGCTCTGTCAGAGTGACCATCAGGTTCTTGGTCACCTCCCTGACCAAGGTCCTTCTCCCCGATTGCTCAGTTTGGCCGGGCGGCCAGCTCTAGGAAGAGTCTTGGTGGTTCCAAACTTCTTCCATTTAAGAATGATGGAGGCCACTGTGTTCTTGGGGACCTTCAATGCTGCAGACATTTTTTGGTACCATTCCCTGATCTGTGCCTCGACACAATCCTTTCTCGGAGCGCTACGGACAATTCCTTCGACCTCATGGCTTGGTTTTTGCTCTGACATTCACTATCAACTGTGGGACCTTATATAGACAGGTGTGTGCCTTTCCAAATTACCACAGGTGGACTCCAATCAAGTTGTAGAAACATCTCAAGGATGATCAATGGAAACAGGATGCACCTGAGCTCAATTTCGAGTCTCATAGCAAAGGATCTGAATACTTATGTTAATAAGGTATTTCAGTTTTTTATTTTTAAGACATTTTCCAAAAAAATCTAAAAAACTGTTTTCGCTTTGTCATTATGGGGTATTGTTGTCTCTACCTTCTTGCCTTTGTGTTGTTGTCTGTGCCCAATAATGTTTGTACCATGTTTTGTGCTGTTACCATGTTGTGCTGCTGTCATGTTGTGTTGCTACCATGCTGTGTTGTCATGTGTTGCTGCCATGCTATGTTGTTGTCTTAGGTCTCTCTTTATGTAGTGTTGTGGTGTCTCTCTTGTCATGATGTGTGTTTTGTCCTATATTTTTATTTTTAATCCCAGCCCCCATCACCGCAGGAGGCCTTTTGCCTTTTGGTAGGCCATCATTGTAAATAAGAATATGTTCTTAACTGACTTGCCTAATTAAATGAAGGTTAAAGAAAAAATAATAATAATAAGATCGATGAGTGAAAACATTTATTTTATACATTTTAGAATAAGGTATACTTCATTCTTCAAGGTACATTTTAAAAATTCTAAATCAATGAAGCACAAGATCATGTTGACTTTTAATAGATCAATAATTTCTGGATGACAGCTCTGCTTCAAACATCAAGGCTAACTGACAGTTAGGCCAGACCTAGAACACCACACACTGCCACTCTCAATTTATGCCTCAAATACCTGGAAAATCACATTTAAATCATTTCATTTTAGGCTGCAATAAATAATACTCTCAAGACACGTCTCAGTTCAATCTTTCTCAAACTGTAGTGTCAAGTCAACAAAACAGGGCAGTCTGGTCTGAGACGGTTGATGTGGGCGTTGTGAGCGAGAGGGCATCAGAGATATACTGTGGGTCCAGTGCTGGGAAGAAGGTAAAACCCCGCCTGCGTCATCGGCTTTACCGGAACGGCTCCGTATCGGGTTCAGCTGATCAATGCGAACTGGGTCCACACGTTTATGTTATTGTTGCCAGAATTAATTCCCTTTTAATCTTGTGGAGATTATCGCCATCGATCCACATCCGTACCGCCCTAACAGATTTGTTTGAAAAAAGTGACAACTGAACAACTGAAAGAACGGCAGGCAGGAGCGACAATAAACTAAATGTCCTGTGTGTTTTCTTTAGTCATGTTTCCCTTTATTTTTTTTATTTTTTTTTTACTGTGCCCAAGTACATCACATGAACATCATTTTCCTACAACGTAATTTCATGTTAAATGTGATTTTGAATATTTGCCTTTTTCAAAGGCCTATTTTAGTTTGGGTCTAATTTCAGTGACGCCAGAGGAATATTTTGAAAAATACAGTCGGCCTATATGCTTCTCATTTCACAAGAGGTAGAGGTATTGGAGTGTATTTTTCTATGTAGGAATGATTACAGTGTTAAATCCCCATAATTTAGACATAACAAACACAATGGTTCATTTAAAAGGATTTTCATTATTTTATTTTCGAAATAAAAGCAATATAGGCCTACGTTTTTTTTTTTTTCGATCGTCTATAGTTAAGGGTGCATTTATTATCCAATTTTGATTTCTTATTTGTTTACAGGCCTATTTATTTGTTTATTTTTGCATATATCCACTCATTCGTTAATTATGCATAGGCCTAATAACGTTTACCTGTTCAATCTCAACCGTCCAGAATTCTATCATGACGCGTGTCCCCTGTGATTTATTTATTTGGTCAAGCTATTTCAGCTGGACTGTAAACCGCATATCAATGATGTCGGCTAGGCTAGCTGTAACAGGGAATGTTGTCGGGTCCGTGGACCGCACATGGAGGTGTCAGCCAGGACCAGGACAGCCTGATTACACGCAGCAGTGTCGAGTGCAGGTGGAATAAGTTTGAGTCAAGTGTCACGTTTGATTTGACTAAACTATTCAAGCTGGGACAAGGCCATTTTCCCCGCTGAAACTATGCAGCGAAAGGGCACCAGTTATATTCCTTTGCGTAGAAGCTGTTGTATTAAATAATTAGTAGGATATAGGCCAATGACCAACAGCTACTGCAATGGTGGTTATTGCCTAAAGGCCAATTGACTATTGATTGACTATTGATAAGCCTATAAACCTATATTTATTTAGGCCTACTTTACATAAGGTGATTAATTGGAGAGAAAAAAACATTCCGCATTTACGCATCAAATTGCATTACAACCACATCTTTGACATAATCCTATGATTTAACGTTAGCATTTTCAATCCGTGATATTTATTGAAGTAATTGTTCTATTACACCCGCTGATTCTGCACAACGAACTGCGAACAAAAGCCTCGCGCCCTGCTCCACATTTTGCCTAGCTGGTTAACGCGACAAGGTGACGTTTTGTGCTCGAGCTGTGGGTCACGCCGAGATTTATATCAATAATTCATTGAGCCGCGCGCGCTGCAGCTTCTGTTCTTCTTTTCAATTCCCTGGCTGCTGCCTCGCGCCGAGCCGATCACATAATACCTTCCCCCAAAGCCCTGAGCTGCCTGGCCGCAGAGTTACCGCTTTCTGTAAACTAATGATGCTGCTGCGGGGAAGAAGGGAAGTCTGCAACGCCTTTTCCCCCCTATCATTTAAAAAAATAAATAATAATGTAGGCTACCAATGATATAGGCTATATTTGGTGATGTTTTCATGCTGTCAATTTTGTTTACAATCGTTCCATAACTAATGTGAATATTAAAAAAAGGCCTTTCAACGTTCGCTGCATGAAGTCATGGCATTTAACTGATCATAGAAGGAAAAATATGTTACAGATTATGATATGGAGCAAGCCAATATCTTTCCATCCGTACAATATTAGTCATTGCATTAAAGCCTCCTCAAATGTTATTATTACCCCTCTGATCAATACATTACGTAGGCCTATTTTATATATAAATGACATCTGATGGTGTAGTTGTTTTGGTGTTACAGTACAGCGAGCGTGCCCTTTTAGAAAATGCGCAGAATTTGAAATATTGATCCACTATTCGCAACGGGTCTGTCTTCCTTTCCTAACCTCATCTCAATCAGGCAATATCCCCTTCGATTTAGACAAAACAGTCGACTTTCCACACTATACTTAATGACCATAAATGTACAGCCTACACGCCTGTAATAGTTTACATTCAGGATAGCCCATATCGAGTTATATTCATCTGTGAAAAATAAATTGCCTTTACTAATAGGCAATGTTTGTTTGCTTAACATGACTAGTTTATTAATATTTTTTTGGGACGATCGTGATAACAGTGAACTAAAAGAGAACGAGAAACCTCATTAAATACAATCCACAATCAATTCTGAAAGGGAACCAACTGTAGAGAGGGTACATTTATTTCGCTTTGACGGAACAAAAGAAAGCCGGTCTAGTCGTTCTACGTGTTCTCGCTAGAGGGGGCACCAGCCTTACTATAGGGCGACCATGCATGTATTTACCCGCTTTTCAACGCATCCCAGGCTTTGATTGGAAAAATCTCATCACAATCAAAAGCATTCTCTGTCTGTCTCTGTCTCTGTCTCTGTCTCTGTCTCTGTCTCTGTCTCTGTCTCTGTCTCTGTCTCTCGCCTCAATGAGGGAACACGCACAGAAAAAGTCCAAGCAATGCATTTGCACAATATTCCTTAGGCTGCATTAATAACCTGCCTACTCCAGGTGTAAATATGTCTATTCAATAAAACATAAATATAAATATATATATATATATATATATATATATATATATATATATATATATATAAAGAATTGATAGGCCTCCCCATAACAACAAACGGCAAAATTGTCTATAATTATTACATTTTTCAGGGGATTTTTTTTTATTAGGGGCTGGTGCTGTTTTCAATGCAGCACATTTTTAAAAGCTGGGGGTCCTATCTATCTGCTTATAATAATCTCATATAAACATTAAAATATAGCCACACATGACATTTCATCAGAAGAACTTGCTCGTCACTAAAAGGGTAGGGTTATACCCTAGAATAGCCATAACATAAATAGCCTATTATTAAATGGATAATATTCGAGAGAGAAATCCTTTGACCTTGTCATTGATATCGATTTGATTTGATTTTGATTTGATTTGATTTTTGGTCAATTGTTATTATGGATCAATAATAACAATATTACTACTGTAATTTGAAATAAATGTCATTCATCTAGTCTACTCTGCAGCGAGAGGTATAGATAGATATATAGATAGATATATAGATATATATATAGACAGATAGATAGATAGATAGATAGATAGATAGATAGATAGATAGATAGATAGATAGATAGATAGATAGATAGATAGATAGATAGATTCTGAACTGTGTTTTAGTGCAGGGCTATTGCCTGACTACGAGCAGAGGAAGGCAGGCAGACAGGCAGCAAACAGCAGCAGAGACGGATCGGTTTTTATTGAGGATACCTTGTCTTACCTGCAAGCCGTAGGGCCGACATCCTCTGAAACTCGGGTTCCTGCAGCCACTTCCACATCCTTCGAAAGGTCTCCCTTCCAGATTTAAGTTTACTCCAAGGTTTGGGGTTCCTTAAGAGGTCTGAAAGGGTGCCTTGCGAGCGACACAGCACCCTCTGGGCGAATATAGCCTGGGGGATGCTATACCGCTTCAGTTCGGCTGTGATCCTTTGTGCCACTTCTTTGGTGTTGATCTCTTCAAGCTGCCCCGAGTTGTTACCTTGTTGTCCCGAGGAGGAGGGCGGTCTGTCCCGGTTGGAAGCCAACACAGGCCCGTGGGATTGAGAGTGGCCCGGGTGCCCGCTGTGGTGCATCCCGTTCAAATGCGGCATCATACCTGCCGTGGGTCCACCGAGGCCTCGTGAGAGGTGTTGATCTCCCCTGGCTAGCATGGCAGTGTGGGCATCGAAGTTGGAGCTTAGCATCTTGTCGTGCCCATGTGTGCCATAGTTGTGGAGGCTTTGCTGGGTATTATGAATGGAGCCCAAGCCATTGCCTAGAGGGCTGCTGGCCAGGGGGGATAAACTCTGACCCATCCCGGTCATGTCCTTATGATATGGACTGTAGATGTTGTTCATTGCTGGTAAACCCCTCTCGTCCCGCATCAGCGTGAAACTCCCGCTTACGTTCCCAGAGAGACGCTGGTGGTGGTGGTGGTGGTGGTGGTGGTGATGCGGATGGTGGAATTTGTCCGAAACGGTTGAAATGGGGGGTAAGGGTTGAAGTGGAGTTAACGTGGTGTATGTGCCGTTCATGCCCATCCCGGGTGGGGACGTATCACACGGCATGCTCATAGCGTGATGGAGCGGGTGCGATAATTCTTGTCGATAGTCTCCGGATCCGTCCAGAATCGTTGCCATGCTGGACACCATGGAGGACCGCGACGATGCCGCTGCCAGATCCTGATGTAACCGCAAAGAAGCCCCCGCGTTCCGATTGTGATGGGGGCTGTGGCTGTTCATCAAGTCCTGGTCATGGCTCAGTCCGCCATGCAGATTGCCAATGCTGTCCATTGTCATCTCTGGGTTCATGCCGTAAGCTTCCAGATCCTTGGCCAGGCATCGATAGGCGTTATAGGCAGTCTTCATTCAGCCCTCATTCAGTCCATTGATCTATTTAATGGTTTGTGCCGCGATGGGTATTTCCTTCGGTTTGTTTTCTCTAAGGCCTCTCGGGGTTTTTTAATGTTAAAAAATTACCGATCTCTATCAGACGGGCCAGTGCTGAGTCTTCCTAAATCCATGTCCGAGCCTCTCCTCCTCCTACGTATTATGTTTAGGCCGGTGGAGCTGTCCAGGATGGGCTTGCTGAACGGACAGCCTAATCCGCTGGCGGGGGAGGGGACTCCCAGTTACGGACGGCTGATATGACCACCCACAGTCGCTCCTTGGTTCAAACAAAGGCATTTCATTGGCTGCCTCTCCCATATTCATGTTTACGGATAGAGCACCAGTCAGAAATAAGGGTTGGTAGAGATTTATACGCATCTCTTGCATCTGGAGTCTAATGTCAGAAAGTCTGAATATCTTCTCAACTTCCTCTGCTGGAATAGTTTCACAAGACACCATTTTCAGTTTCACTCATGAACAGTGAGATACTTTATTGATAACATGGGCTAAATAGGCATATGGTCAACATTGGGCCATACGTATTTGAAACATAATTTAGAATTGGCTACTGACCAGTGGTTGCAGAATTAGATTAATACATTGAACTATTATTATTCAATGATCTGTATATTCATGTATAATAGTAAGTCTGTGGGCGCTTATAATTGTCCTTTTTCATGTGATATGTGTTTTTTTTTGCATATCCCAACGCCCCCTTGGAGTGGGGTCATGGCCAGCCATTATAAACCCAATTAGCGTTAAGTGCCTTGTCAGCTCGGGGATTCGAACTAGCAACATCTTGGTTACTGGCCCAACACGCTAAACACTAGGCTACATGCCACCACAGGTTGGTGTATGGTGTTTCATGTTTTAATGTCAAGTGCGCAATGAACTGCCTTTGGTGTTTCATGTTTTAATGTCAGGTGCGCAATGAACTGCCTTTCTTGCAAGCTCTAAACCCAACAATGTATTAGTCAATATCAATGTAGTACAAAAATAACATAAGGACAAGTTAGGTCAGGCCTATATAAATAAACAAAATAAGTAATCTTTGTAGAGCTATAGTCATCATCATGTCCACATTCCTCCTGCTTTGCCAATTTTACTAAATATACGAGTGAGCAATACAACATAGTGACTGTAATTGTCATGTTATGACTTAACAAGAGTAACGTGCTCAAACAAAGTGCAGGTAGCCTTCTGTTCACATTTCACTAAGTGTCAATCACTGAAAACTAGACCAAATGATCTTAGGCAGTCTGGTCTCTCTCTCTCTCTCTCTCTCTCTCTCTTTCTCTCTCTCACACACACAAACAGAGAAGTAGATCTGAGTCAGAAATATAACAATTATGATATTTTTCAGGATATATGAGTTGTGTTATTCATACATGAGAATATGAGTTCATCCCTTATGATAAATGATCTCTCTCCCGCTTTCCTTGTGCTCTCTTCTCCATCATACCCAGGCTTCTCAAGATTAACCCTACTTTCCGATTCTCCGCATCTTCGGTCTGTCGAAGCAGCAGTTAAGGGCGGCAGGTAGCCTGGCTGGTAGATGCTTTGGCCAGTAACCTAAAGGTTGCGGATCGAATCCCCGAGCTGATAATGTAAAAATCTGTCGTCCTGCCCCTGAGCAAGGCAGTTAACCCACTGTTAACTGCGCCGATTACGTGGATGTCGATTAAGGCAGCCCCCCAGCACCTCTCTGATTCAGAGGGGTTGGGTTAAATGCGGAAGACACATTTCAGTTGAATGTATTCAGTTGTACAACTGACTAGGTATCCTCCTTGTACCACTCAGTATGAGGTCTAAATTCATAATTGTAAGTGTCACACTTACCACACCTTTTGTAAAAAAATTAAAATAAAAAAACGTTGGCTACAGATATTACTCAAATGTAAACTTGCTGTCTCAAATGACACTCGCTTGACAGTTGCTCCCCTTGAAGGAGGGCAGTTTAAGCAGAATTGACTCCTTGAGCCAACACTCCTACAGTATAAATGATAATAGCAGAGCAATGTTTTTGAAACAGCTGAAATGTACAGATATTTTCCTAATATTTGCGACTTGTTTTATTTAGTTTAGTTTTTACCTGAACTTGCAGTAACAGCCTGTTACATTCTGAAAATGTAGCAGTAGCTGCCGACTGCACTGAGCCACGTGAAACTATGGAAGCTCATCCCCACCACCAAAAACATGTAAAATGTAGATCATACAAATAGGATATATTTTTTTCATTTGAAACACTGTGTGATGATTTCAGAGGAGGCACCACAGGTCCCAGAGTGTGTGTGTGTGTGTGTGTGTGTGTGTGTGGGGGGGGGGTAAATTGTTTTCCTGGGGCCAAGAGTTTTTCCTGGTGGTAGTGGGCTAACCTAACCAACTCAGGTCGCAGTTGTAAATGAGAACCTGTTCTCAACTGGCTTACCTGGTTAAATAAAGGTGAAATAAAATAAAAATAAAAACTCAGGGCCCTAGTTGTAGCGTAAGACATAGTAATAAATCAGCTATATAAAAAAAAAAATGTTTTATATGGGCTATGATGGGACCAGATTCATTTTCTAATCAGGTCATATGTTTTTTTTCTTCAACTCCTGAAAGAACTCCTGGCTCAGGGAGGATGAGAACCTGTAAACCCTTTACACAGACAAAGAGACAACAACCGCGATTGGACCAAAACGAACAGGGCTGAGCTAGCTGTATGCAAGGTTGCAGGGTGAGGGCCTTTGAGTCTGTAATTTAAAGATACTCAGACAGTATGTCATCATTATTGTGTTGATTGATTAATTCCAGTCAATCAGTTTGGATTAAAAAGGCCCAGGTAGTCTAACCACCTGAAGGTTGAATATAAACCAAATTTGATGACATTTGCATTTTCTCAGAACACAAATAAATGGGCCTATTTTGGGCTATAAATACATAGCTTTCCCCAGGCCCAGATGGGATCAGAGAGCATAGGCTGCTCTAGGCTACCTGCAGCTGTGTTTGTTATCAGTAGGCTACCTGCAACTGTGTTTGCTATCAGTAGGCTACCTGCAGCTGTGTTTGTTATCAGTAGGCTACCTGCAACTGTGTTTGTTATCAGTAGGCTACCTGCAGCTGTGTTTGTTATCAGTAGGCTACCTGCAGCTGTGTTTGTTATCAGTAGGCTACCTGCAGCTGTGTTTGTTATCAGTAGGCTACCTGCAACTGTATTATCAGTAGGCTACCTGCAACTGTGTTATCAGTAGGCTACATGCAGCTGTGTTTGTTATCAGTAGGCTACCTGCAACTGTGTTTGTTATCAGTAGGCTACCTGCAACTGTGTTATCAGTAGGCTACCTGCAGCTGTGTTTGTTATCAGTAGGCTACCTGCAACTGTGTTTGTTATCAGTAGGCTACCTGCAGCTGTGTTTGTTATCAGTAGGCTACCTGCAGCTGTGTTTGTTATCAGTAGGCTACCTGCAACTGTGTTATCAGTAGGCTACCTGCAACTGTGTTATCAGTAGGCTACCTGCAGCTGTGTTTGTTATCAGTAGGCTACCTGCAGCTGTGTTTGTTATCAGTAGGCTACCTGCAACTGTGTTTGTTATCAGTAGGCTACCTGCAACTGTGTTTGTTATCAGTAGGCTTCCTCCAGCTGTGTTTGTTATCAGTAGGCTACCTGCAGCTGTGTTTGTTATCAGTAGGCTACCTGCAGCTGTGTTATCAGTAGGCTACAGTTGATCAGGCTGAAGCACTTTGACAAATCATTTTTGGTGGTGGGTATAGCTTCCATATAAAACAGCCTGTCGCAAATCCGCAGTGAATTCACTTATACCCACGTTTTCTGTCACAATTTGCTTTTACCACATGTAATGATTTGCATGATATTGATAAAAATGAAGTCGGGTTTGCTGTATTGTTGTACGGTAGGTCTACTGTACTTTAATATTCGTATGAGAGGGTTAATCGTTAATTTTTTATAGGCTAATGTTACTTGATGAAGATGCTGTTAGCAACGCTGCGCTTTTGTCTTGAAGCTAAAATGTAAGGAGTGTATCCTACAGACGAGAAAATGAACCCTTTAATTGTCTGCACATGCTTGTGAATTGTTGCATTATTCAATAGTATAATATGTTTTAGAAGAAAAGTTTCTGTCAATGTTGAATAGTTTGTGCTTACTGGCTAGTGGCTACTGTGATATTTACGGTCAATTTGATCTGCAGACAAATAATGTGTCTTTGCCAGCCACAAAGAAAGGTAAGGCGAGGTTTTATTGTGAATTGAAAAGTATAAATCTCTTTCGTCACTCCGCTCCTCAGACTCTCCTTCATATCTCCATTAGGGGACACAGAAAGGTATTTTAGAGCACGGAGAGAGACGGCACAAAGAAACAGCATTGGTCACATTTGGTTTAAACAGAACAGCTTTAAAAGCAACAGATTTCTCGGAAGCCGCGGTTGCTTTGGGTCGGGAGGCTGATATTTTGTTTGGAAGTTGCGCAGATGTTGCTTTTGTTTGAATACACTGTAATTAAGGAAGAGGGACAGAAGTCTGAAAACCGTGACCTATTTCCCTTTTGATCAGCTGTCAAAGGAGGAGCAGGGGGTCGCTTCAAGCATTGGTCTCTTCCAAAACTTTCAGCTGGCAACAGACGAGACCACAAATTGGGGGAACTACAGTATTGTGGGCTACCTGTGGGGCTTTTTTTTACCCCTTGTTGGTCGTTTCGACAGCGCGCGAACCCACTGCACTGACACAGTTACCATCCAAGGATATTATTACAGAATGAACGAACGTTTAGGCTCGCTTTGCTTTCACATCTTTTGAGAGGCTTTTTTGTATTATTTCAATGTTGGGAATCCAACTTAGGCTATGCATCAAAATACTTGTTGCTGGAAATGGTTTACAGTAGTCTTATACAAATCAATGTAACCTATTCTATAACGAGGCCGAATCAACATGGTTTCTAAGCTATAGGCCTATTATATATCTGGCCCTTGTATGCTATGACCGATTAGCCTACATTGTTTTCCAATGTATGGGCAAACAAAAAATGGGTTGTGTGCTGACAACTTTGTACAGTAATGTATATAGCTAATCTACAAATCACAACACTGAACTAATTGAAGTTTATTGTAACATTCATTCTCTGTGAAAACTAGGCCTATAACGTTTTTAAAAAAATAAAATAATTTGTAGACTCGGTTTATATCAATGTAATAACCGAAAGATGTTCTTTTTCAATCGTAAAGTCACACGTTTCCAAAGAAAATCTGCTAAATTAATAATGATTACGATGATCATATAAAGTAGATTAGCCTGTATAATTGTATATTTCAAGTAGCCTAATATAATCCCATAAACCTATACAGTAAGAGACACACTCAAATCTGTCAGAAAACGAGATAGTTGCAAATATCGTTGACAACAAATTCAAATACAACCCCCCCCCCCACCCTCACAAATTAATCTTAAAGTCTAAAATCAGAATAACATGTATCGCTAATAAAACATAATGTGCAAGTCCCTCCGAGCATGGTCGTTTCTAAACCAAAAGGAAAGGTAATGTCTAAAAGACAAGCCTGAATAACTCTGGGTCGATTGGGACATGTGTCTCTTAGTTTTCCTCTTTCATTTCTGTCCTGGCCTCTCCTGCCATCTGCTCAGCAAGTGCACTAGGCTAGTATTGATTAGTATCATTGTTCTGCAGAGTCCATGCTAATCTATACAGTTACTGGCAATCAGTCGGCGCTCTGCATTGCATCTGTCCCTACGCTGCTTATAGCTGGCGATGTGAGTCCATGACCTAGCACTGTCTGCCCCCCGGTCACTGTTTCAGAAGGCGTTAGGTAAGTGTCCCACATTCCTTTGTGTTATATAATGTTGATTTTCATCGTATCTGTGGAATGAACATGTAATGAGCAGCTCTGAAATGTAGGGTTTAGAACAGGACGGATTCAGAAGGCTAGTGACGAAAGAGAGAGAGAGAGAGAGAGAGCGGTAGGTCGGGGTTCTCCATAGCGTGCTGCCAGCACTTGACTGACTGGTGGGGAGACGCGCATGGAGCCGTCTATGGGCTATGCAGAAGTATGTGATTTATCCTAATGTGTGTGCTCGCAATGTGCGAAGTACCAAGTTGATATTCAAAAGCTATTTGTTTCAATTTAAAGTCATTATAAATTGTATACCAAAGAAAATGCAGCAATTACCTAATTTGAATGGCTTGGTTTAACTTTAGTAGGCCACAGTTATTTCTATTCAGTCACATATAGGCTAATCTTAAAGTGTGTGTCCAATGAATCCTAGCTTAAACCGTAAAATAATATGCATTAATGCTACTTTAGGATTGATGCAACTTGAAGTACTAAAATACACTGAGTGTACAAAACATTAAGAACACCTGCTCTTTCCATGACATAGACTGACCAGCAGTGGTGGAAAAAGTACTCAATTGTCATACTTGAGTAAAAGTAAAGATACCTTAATAGAAAATGACTCAAGTAAAACTGAAAGTCACCCAGTAAAATACTACTTGAGTAAAGGTCTAAAAGTATTTGTTTTTAAATATACTTAAGTATCAAAAGTAAATGTAATTGCTCAAATGTACTTAAGTATCAAAAGTAAAAGTATACACGTATTTATTTTTATTTTTACATTTTTAAAATGTACAGATAGCCAGGGGCTCACTCCAACACTCAGACATAATTTTCAAACAGTGAGTCCACCAGATCAGAGGCAGTAGGGATGACCAAGGATGTTCTCTTGATAAGTGCGTGAATTGGACCATTTTCCTGTCAAAATGTAAGGAGTACTTTTGGGTGTCAGGGAAAATGTATGGAGTAAAAAGTACATTATTTTATTTAGGAATGTAGTGAAGTAAAAGTAAAAGTTGGCAAATAATATAAATAGTAAAGTATTAAAGTACTTGAGTAGTACTTTAAAGTAATTTTTACTTAAGTACTTTACACCACTGCTGACCAGGTGAATCCATGTAAACGCTATGATCCCTTATCGATGTCACTTGTTAAATCCCCTTCAATCAGTGTAGATGAAGGGGAGGAGACAGGTTAAAGAAGGATTTTTAAGCCTTGAGACAATTGAGACATGGATTGTGTATGGGTGCCATTCAGAGGGTGAATGGGCAAGAAAAAAGATTTAACTCAATATTAGGAAGTTGTTCCTAACGTTTGGTATACTAAGTGTAGATTATAAATGTTAGATTTATGTCTTAATGTGTAATTATTACCATATAATTTTAATCTGTTATAATACTATTATCATTACGAGGCCTGTTGTTATGTAATGATGATGATGATGATTTTTATTATGATCAGGCCTACGACTGAAATGTTTTGGTATGCATGCTAATAACGCTAACCATCTGGTAGGCCTAAAGCCAGTTTGTGACATGCTTGCTGTTTTGTTTTAACGCTCCGTTTTGAAATGCAAATAAACCTAAACGTTCAACAGGAGACACACGGGCCTAATCCTTCACCCATATTTTGTTATATTGTAGTTTACACCTCGGTATACACTGTAGAAGAATATGATTTAGATAGTTAGACATTAACAAAACGTTTACATCCTCTCTCTCTCTCTCTCTCTCTCTCTCTCTCTCTCTCTCTCTCTCTCTCTCTCTCTCTCTCTCTCTCTCTCTCTCTAAACATAAACATGTGGCCTCATTGTTCGCGTTGTGTTATGGTGAAATCCGTTTTTAATAAGGGCACAAGAAAATACATTTTACTCGTCTTTAGGAGATATGAATAGAACTTAAGTTTTGAGCGCAGCGCGTGCCCACATGCAACGTCAATTTGCATCCAAGCGATATATAGCCTCTTGTTGATTAGAGGGGATGAGGGGTTCACGGATGAGATACATTATATAGCCTGTTGTTGCTTAGATTTTCGAGCATGGTTTTTATAGTTTATGTGATACATAACTTTAGCATTTAAGCATGTAAGCATGGAGTGCAGCATGCACTCCATGCTTATATATTATTATGACAATAACACACGTTACAAAGAATGAGAATTCTAATGGTCGGAAGGAAATAGGATATACATAGCATAATAGTTATTATGGCAGAAGAGTAATAGTTGTTAGTTGCAAAAATACTTTCATCTGTCATTTACAGTCTGTCAGATTGAAAACATTGAAAAGGGTCTGCTCTTCTAACGATTAAGAAATGTGCATAATCGTGGTATTTTGTTGTTGACCATTTCTTGTAATATATTAACGATGATTTTGATATACATCACATCATGTGAGTGTGAATAATATAATACAGAAAAGCCAGGCGATTGAAATGCAACAAACAGATCGACCCAGATACAAGCACACAGTAGGACAGGAGTCGTAATGTATTAACTAGGAGGGGAAAGGAGTAATCTCCACTAAACACCACGATTATGTATTGTCCTCGGGCGTGCGCTCTTTTTAATCATAACATTTGATTTAATTATTGCTCCACGTGTAAGACAGCAACAACTAGAACAATATACAGTACGTAGCGGCTTCGTTCTGGAGCTTATTATACATGTTGGAATTTATCCTTCACACTCAAATGTTAAGTTTTGTTGTAGGCTATAGGGCTTAGGTCTGTGACTGTCCTAAAGGTGTGTGAGTATGCCACATAAACAATTAGGTTATAATGAAAGCGAATTTAAAAAGAATAAAACATTAATAGCCTACGACTAGATGCGCCAGTTGGTTAACTTTAGCGACATTATAAGCTTCTTATAACAAGCTACATTTTTTTTTACACCCTACAGTCAACTTGGATAGGCTAATGATCCACGTTTCATACAAGGCTGCACTAGCCATCAGATCACAAGTGAAGTACATAACAGCCAAAGCATGATGCTTTGAAGCGCATTCTGTTTTAGGGCCTCTTTACAAGCACGGGACATTAGGAGACAAGAATGAGGGGTCATCAATGATCAGAGGTCAGGCCCTCGGCTCGAGCCATCTGACCCCTCCAATTTTGCATATTATACCCTGTTGGGGTGGCTCGCTTTTCAAAGGAAGATTTTTTTTTTTACAGAAACCAAACATTCGAAATGAATGAATATTCAAATGTTAAATATTTTGATCTGGTCGAAATTTCTATTTTATTAAAGTAATAAATGGTTGGATAAAAAAAGGTAACAACCAAGCAAATAACAAAGTATTGTGTAAATGAATAACATTTTATTTGGTGCTTTATAAAGATCATGAATTTAAAGACTATTCACATTTATGTATCAATCATTAGTGTATTTTAGAAATCAGGAAAGTACCTCTGGAAGTAAAACAAACATTTCCCCTATTATTATTATTATTATTATTATTATTATTATATGATAGTGATATTATCCGTTCAACTGCTTTTAAAGACAACTGTGTATCTACATGAGTTAAATCCATTAGTTTAAATCCAAACCATTTTGAGTGGATGAGCCTTTGCTCAGAAGTCTCGGTTAATCTGTCACCTGATTTGGTATGAATGTCCTCGAAAATATCCGGTATTCTAACATTCCTCATCCTCACTAACTAACATATCTTTTTTGTTTTGTTGTTGCCTTGCATATACATATTTATAATTGTGTTATCTAGCGTATTCAACAATCCATCAAAGTGTTTCCATTGAGATTCAATATAATGCTTGAGTTTTATTTTAATTTGTGGTGTTTCCTCTGCAACTATAGTGTTAGCCTCCCTTGCATAGAAACATATGTTATCTTGTCAACGACCCAATTCAATAATGTTTCCTCTTTAGGTTTTAAACTAGCTGTGTGTAATGGGCTCTGTAGACAGTGGTGTTGGACCTACATACTCCCAGTGGTGTTTTGCTTACTCTCTGTGATTCTCTCAGCAGGGAAATATAAACACTCTCCTCCTGACTTACGACCTTTGAACTTTAACCCCTTCTATCACACAGACCACCAAGCTGTCTCCTGACCTGCTACAGAACAGGACAAGACAGGACCATTCAAGCCTCTTATGCAACACATAGGACACGTAGAACACATAAAACACATAGAACACATAGAACAAGTAGAACAAGTTAAGCAAGGCACTTAACCCTAATTGCTCATGTAAGTCGCTCTGGATAAGAGCGTCTGCTAAATGACTAAAATGTAAATGTAAATGTAAGTAGAACAAGTAGAACACGTAGAACACATAGAACAAGTAGAACACATAGAACACATAGAACAAGTAGAACAAGTAGAACAAGTAGAACAAGTAGAACACGTAGAACACATAGAACACGTAGAATAAGTAAAACACATAGAACACATAGAACAAGTAGAACACATAGAACACATAGAACAAGTAGAACACGTAGAATAAGTAAAACACGTAGAACAAGTAGAACACGTAGAACACATAGAACACAAAGAAAGTCCAAATCAACAGTTATGTTTATCAAACCACTGACTATTTATATGTATTAAGGCCTAGATTCAATCAGTAACGCGAAAGATCTGCACTATAGCGCCACTGAAATTTAAAGGCAATGTTATTGCATTTGCAGAAACTGCATTCACGGTAAACACTGCATATTTCAACTCAATCGGAAATTACCTTTACATTTAAATCGTGCTATAACACGGATCTTTCATGCTACGGATTGAATCTACCCTAAACCTGCATCTGTAAATTGTGATTGTTATTGTAGTCATATTAATATTCAGCAAGGTATCATTATTTTTGTAATTCACTGTTGTTAGACTACTACAGCTAGCAATGGATAATCTTATATTATACTACTACTACTATTATTATTATTATTATTATTATTATTATTATTATTATTATTATTATATGGGATCATTTTCACAGTTGATCAGTCATACAAGTGGTGTGGCAATATCATGTGTTTTACAAATACAGACATCATGTTCATTTTGAAACCACATTCTCTTAGAATTGGTATATGAACTCATAATAAAAAAGAAACAGAAATATTGTCAAATCTTCAGGAGATATGTGTGTTAATTCTATCATATGGGTTCAATTTCATTGATACCAGAATAGGCCTACAATTCATCTGTATTGTTGTAAAGTTGTATGGTTGGTGTTAAAACGTATGTCACTTTTTAATTCAAAAATAAATAATGAATAAAACAAATAGACAATATGAATGTAACGTAAGATTATTTCCTTTCAAATTATCTGCAATTGACCCGTTTTTGTTTTTACAATGTTATAATACGGATAGTACCCCTGTAAAGCATCAAAAACCATGCTGGATAGGCCTACTTTGAGGTTGCCTACTGTTATCATCATGTAAGATGCAACTCAGTATAAATCGAGATTGTAGCCAGCAGCCTAACATTTGCTAATGCCTTTGCACAACAAAAAAAACATAACTGAGAAAGTACTAAAAGTTTTTTTTTTTTTTACTAAGAAATGACTTAGAGAAAAATAAGCGCTTTCATCATTGTCTTACTGTTGAGTGGGAACACGACCGTATCCTGCTGTGATTGTATCAACAGAATCTGACCTGCTGATGTAACTGCTGTCATTGAACAATGGGAACAAAGTGTGTTTCTATCTGTAAATTAAACGTGGTCAAATACGTCTCAGTATATCAAGCCTCATTGTTATCTTTTATTTTACAACAGTGAGTTCGAATTTGAATTGATAATCAACAATAGTGACTGACTGAGACACACGCACGCACCTATATTTTCATTATTCTCCTATCACAAAGGGATGGCAATTTCTCCACGACCCCTCCCCTCTCCCCTCTGAAACACAGCAGCCGATATTGATCTCAGGAGGTTCTTTGCATTATTTCTGTTTGCATTATACACAAAGGAGGCAAAAACGCTGGGCTGGGATTCAATCATATAGCGGGTTAAATGCATTACGGCTTTTAAAGGCAATTGTTCCCCTGTTCGCGGAGATCCCATTGCAGGTGACTGCTGCATATGTTGACTCCATTGGAAATTACCTTTAAAGAGCGACTGCCTTTAAAAAGCAAGAAATCCATTTGAAAATGGCCTATGTGGCATCGATATGAGTCAGAAACATTTATTCTAGTGTCAAAATTGACTACAAAGTGTAAATAGGATAATTTTGGTCATAAAGTCAGTCTCCTCTAAAACAGAGTTGGGAAAGTCTGTGTCACAATGCGTAAATTCAGTTTGGGTTTTGATTTGAAGATGTCCATTTGCCCACTAACATGGGGTGAACAGCTGTGGCAAAGACAGTGAGCACGGTTACATGCACTCAATAATGCGATTATTGTGGATAGTCAGGTTAATATAACAGTTCGTTTAAAACGTTTACATGCTTTGCAAGAAGAACGATTTCCCTAATAATCCTGTTTACATGGACACATTTGAAATCAGGCTACCGATGGGATAAATGCAGAAAATCGCCAATCAAAATAAACGTTCTACCACAGTGACCATGTTATTTTTGCGTATACTTTTTGATTCTGAGTTCGACATATAAAGTATGTATGTGAAAACTATTTATAAGATGCATACTTGAAGTTTTTCAGAACTCTCTTCACTGGTGCAATGGGAGGCTTTCGCTACCAGGTGCTGGCACATGCGCAGATCAAATACACCGCTGGAAGACGATTAAGCTGTTTACATCTCCTAATCAGTGGCGGCTGGTGAAAAATATTCTCGGTGGGGCTGTGCCATACTTTTTTTTTCCTGTAACCATCGCGATATATTTTAACACAAACTGCAGGACAGCAGTGCTCAGTGAAACATTCAGTAATTATTTAATGCCAATATTAAAAAGTTGAGGCATTCTTACACAAAAACATATTACACAAACCCAAGCCTTTCATTTGCATTTAAAGTGAACTTTTCACCATTGGTAGTAAACAGGCAACGCAACAGGCATGCTGTCAGAACAGAGTGGAAAGTGGACAATAACATGAAATTATTATAAAGTTTATAGGAAATCTTACACTGTATAAAAGGATGTATAATATAGAAATGGATATCAAGTGGATGAACTCAAACCTTTGACTGGAAGAATAGCATACAGTATTTTATGATCATACTAAATGTGACTAATTGTTAATGTGCTCCAGAACTGCAACAATTAATTGATACAAAACAACATATATACAGTAATATTAGCAAAGACACTATTAAGACTTTCTAGAGTACCATATATAACTGGATTTTTTATGCTAAGGTCAACTATATACAAAGAAACATGCGGCCAGAGCTGCTCTGTGTGTGTGTGTCTGTCATCTTATTTGTACAGGAATTTTGCCCGTCTGTCCTTCTGAGTGGCAAACCTCTCAATGACCCTTTGATTAAAGTCAGGAATGTCCCTGACAAGTTTCTTCTCCATGGAGAGCATGGCCAGAGCGTTCAGGCGATCCTGTGTCATGCTGTTTCTCAGGAAGGTCTTGATCCTTTTCAGTGTAGAGAAGCACCTTTCTGACTCAGCAGTTGTCATGGGTGTGGTGATGAGGATCTTGAGGAGGCTGGCAGTCTCTGTGAAAGTGCTCTGAAGGTTGTTCTCCATGAAGAACTGGTACAGGGGCACTGCACCACTACAAGCCTTGAACTCACTGTTCTCATAGATGAGGGACAGTTCGGTTTTGAGCTTGGCCTTGTTCAACATGGGGTACGCCTCCACGGTTGTTTCAAGCGCTGTATCGGGGAACTTCACACTGTGTTGTGGGAACAACTCTCCGTGCAATAGTGTTGCGCTGATGAGGTGCTGGGTGAAGGAGAACCTCTCTTTGGCATGACTCAGGATGGTATCACATACCTGTAAAAGATACATCATCAGCTTTAATTTGCAATTAAGCTATTTTGATGCAAGTGATCCTGACTGACACATGCCTATGTCCAACTCAAGTATATGATTACCAAGGTGCTGATTGTTCAGGGTTTTGGCTACATACTACCAGGCCTGAAAAAAGTTCTAGGGGGAAACACTGACAATTACATCACAACTTACCTCTATAGCCAACCTCTGTTGTTCTCCTGGTCCCAGCATCCTCCGTCGCTTGATGGGCTGTTGCTGCTCGTCAGATGCGCTGTCCCCACACAAAGAGGGAATTGAGGCCCTGGGTCCAAAAAATAAAGTTTAATTTGATAACTTGCAATCAGACTTCTTAACTCACTGTAATTCCCCCTCAACACACAACCAGTGACTTTTATATATATATATATATATATATATATATATATATATATATATATATAGACAGACAGACAGACAGACAGACAGACAGATAGTGTGTATATACACACAAACTATGTCTAGTAACTGCTTTTAACCTGTGATGTACATAATTAACTGATGTTATTACGTTTTAAAGCCTTTTTCTATTACATTTGTGAGAGGGATGCAACATCATTTTGTTCTGCTGTGCACTTAGCAATAAAGTTAATCTTCAATAACAACTAGGCCTCTTCTAGAAATTGACCTGGTGGACACCTGAATAATTATTACAAACTGTGTAGTACTTTCCTGCATTATTATCAACGTCTGATTGTGTCTTCTCTTTCCTTTTAAAATACTAAAACAAATATAATTGTGACGGCTCTATGATAATCACTCACTTTGATGACCAGACACATTTAGGCTTTTAAACTGTTGTAAGTGAACTATTCATCTTTCTAACAACATCTTTATCAGCCAATAGTAAATATAGTTATTTACCTGATTGTTAGCATGCTGTCTGTGAACCTCTGGACAAGTGCTTTAATGAAGACAGGGTCGATGTTCCTCTTCTGCAGCTGGCTGAAAAGCATGTCCACATTTGGCATGATCTTGTGGAACAGTGCCAGGGAAAAACAGAAAGCCTCGTCTTCGAGCATCCTCACAAAGCCCCCGCCTCTCTGACAGTCGGGGCATCAAAGTTCCCAGAGTCTCTGATGGTCTGGAAACACGTTAGGAGGTCATCCCTGTACTCGTACACAGTGTTTACAGCGCGACTGTGGAAGTTCCACCGTGTTGTAGAGGCTCTGGGGAGTCTATGCGCAACCACTTCGTCAAGCACGGTGGTTCGCTTGGGAGACCTGGAGAAGAAAGCAGAAAATCCTGCAAGGTCGGAAAAGAAAGTGCCGATCCTGGGGATGCGTGAAGTAGCCTGCTGCATGATGAGGTTCAGCTGATGTGCATAGCAGTGGACGTAGTGCGCATTTTCGTACACATCCACTATTTTACGCTGCACTCCGCCGGTGGCTCCCCTCATCACACTTGCTCCGTCGTAAGCCTGGGCAATAAGTTTGGCCTTTTGTCCATGTGAGAGTATGGTGCTGAGCCTCTCCAGCAGCGCTGTAGCGATGGTGTCGGCGGTTGCGTTCTCGATCAAAATGAACTCGAAAAACGCTCTTGGGACGTTCTTTTAGCATCGATGTAGCGTATCACAAGCACCAACTGGCAGTGGGTGGAAACGTCAGTCGTCTCGTCAGCTTGAATGGCGATAAAATCAGCACTCTTTACTTCCTCCAGGATGTAATCCTTAAGCACTGACAGCATACAGTCCAACAGCTCGTTCTGTATCGTCTTTGACGTGCCCTTAAAAACAGTAGCTGTCTTCAGGTGCTCCTCCAGCACACTGTCGAGGGAGGCAACAAAATCCACTAAGCCCCGGAAAATGCCGGGGTTGTCCGAGAGTCAGTCTCCTCGTGCCCACGCAAGGCCAACTCAAAAGCCCCACAGAACTTCACACAATCGATAATTTTGGATAGAATGTGCCTGTTTTTATCCACCTCCTCATTGTGTTTCCTCACCGCAATCCTGTGGCCGTCATCCAGCTGCGTAGCAATGTTCACCCTTCCTAATACAGCTAGCTTTACAGAGTTGTCCATGTGTGCCCTGGTGTTCTCATGTTTCTTTACCTTCTCTGACAGGTGCTTCATATCCCTCACTCCGGTACCTGTCCATGCTGAATCTGACCCCGTCGTTTTAAAAAGCAAGCACGGAAAGCAAAATAAAGCATTAGCATCAGTGCACCCAGCTAGCCAAGCCTTCCTGGTGTACCAGCTACGGGAGAAGCCGCGCATATACTGCTTCCCTTTCTCGCTAGCCTGCTGTCTGATTGAGAGGTCAGGTTGATCTGGGCCCAGCTCTTTCACCCGAACTTTCTCTGACAAAGTTCTCCTCTCAAACGGATCTTGGAGGAGAGATTTCACCGAGTTAGGGTTGGGTCTTGGAGGAGTAACGTTTGCGCTCGCCATTGTCGTCTAGTAAAAATGGCGCCACTGGAGCCCGGTCCTTATTTTATCGAGGGCGAGCTTGGGGCGATAAAATAATCGCCCTCCTTGGATTCGAATTAAAATCGCTGATTAGCTACATTTTATGTCATACATTCATATCTTAAATTAGCAATTGGCTTAACTGCTACGTAGACCCGCCTCCTCGGGGCACTTTCTGTATCGCCCAGAGCTGACGAGGCGTTTGACAGGCAGAGGAAAGGTTGCGAATATGATTTTCTATCATATCTTACACATATTACTGTGTGCATTCCATATTTCAAACACACAAATATTGACATACTGATGTTTTTATTATTATTATTATTATTTTTATTTATTTTTTATTTTATTTTTTTAAATAATTTTATTTAAGGGGGCGGCGCCCTAGCGCCCTCTATCGGCCAGCCGCCACTGGCGAAAACCAAACACTTCATTCCACAGTAAGAACATCATACCAAAGGTCAAGCATGGTGGTGGTGGTGTGATGGTTTGGGGATGCTTTGCTGCCTCAGGACCTGGACGACTTGCTGTGTTATGTGTGGATTCTTTCAATATACGTGTTACCTGAAAAGCACAGTAGATGGCGCTACGCTCATTTTGGCCACAGGTATGTACAGTAGAAGGAAGAAGGAGAAGAAGAAGAATCATCATCATCCAATGGGAGCACACCTTTCATGTTGCGGGAATTTTGTTGTTGACAACAACGCTGCTATAAGTAATTTGGTTTACTATCTAGCTACCTAGAATATATAAAATAACGTTTACGATGACCAGCAGCAGCACTAATATCAGTTTGATGATCATGTACGAGGATGAGTCGGTGGACGTCCGTTACGTAGATGATTCCCGTTTGCACTTGTCGCCCTGTGGCTCGGAGTTCGTGTTGGAGAAAGCTCCTGCACGCTCTGCACATCCTCTCCAGTCTAGCGAGAAGGTTCGACAGAGGACCAGGTTCGCCACCAGCAGCTACAAGGTAGCTAACATCAGCAGAACCGAATCTCATAATAAAAACAACCCCTATTTTTGCCAATCCTGACTTGTCAATATTCTAGGACCTGATGCTTGGTGCTTTGGAGTTCAGGAACGAGTATGCGACTCGACCTTACCTGCCTGAAGAACTAATCCCTGACGACCACATAAAGGTAACGTTAGCTAGCTAGTTAACACAGTTTTGCTAGCTATTCGTTTTTTTGCGAAATAAATAAATAAATTACCACATAATGCCTTCACTTAATTTTGTGTAATTGGGATATTTTCAATCCTCAAATACACATCACACAATTTCCCTCGTGTAACATGACATTATTTTGCCCACAGTTGTCCACTTACCACAGGAAACTACCTAGTTAACCTTTCACCATTGAGATTGTGCTTTTCACCTCGTCTTACAGCAGGTCTTCAGCATTGACCCAGAGGTGGAGTGGCCTGCATGTCATTCCTGTACTGCTGAGGTGGGATCGAACCGAGAGACCATCGTCAGTTCCAGTGGCGGCTGGTGAAAAATATTCTCGGTGGGGCTGTGCCATACTTTTTTTTTCCTGTAACCATCGCGATATATTTTAACACAAACTGCAGGACAGCAGTGCTCAGTGAAACATTCAGTAATTATTTAATGCCAATATTAAAAAGTTGAGGCATTCTTACACAAAAACATATTACACAAACCCAAGCCTTTCATTTGCATTTAAAGTGAACTTTTTACCATTGGTAGTAAACAGGCAACGCAACAGGCATGCTGTCAGAACAGAGTGGAAAGTGGACAATAACATGAAATTATTATAAAGTTTATAGGAAATCTTACACTGTATAAAAGGATGTATAATATAGAAATGGATATCAAGTGGATGAACTCAAACCTTTGACTGGAAGAATAGCATACAGTATTTTATGATCATACTAAATGTGACTAATTGTTAATGTGCTCCAGAACTGCAACAATTAATTGATACAAAACAACATATATACAGTAATATTAGCAAAGACACTATTAAGACTTTCTAGAGTACCATATATAACTGGATTTTTTATGCTAAGGTCAACTATATACAAAGAAACATGCGGCCAGAGCTGCTCTGTGTGTGTGTGTCTGTCATCTTATTTGTACAGGAATTTTGCCCGTCTGTCCTTCTGAGTGGCAAACCTCTCAATGACCCTTTGATTAAAGTCAGGAATGTCCCTGACAAGTTTCTTCTCCATGGAGAGCATGGCCAGAGCGTTCAGGCGATCCTGTGTCATGCTGTTTCTCAGGAAGGTCTTGATCCTTTTCAGTGTAGAGAAGCACCTTTCTGACTCAGCAGTTGTCATGGGTGTGGTGATGAGGATCTTGAGGAGGCTGGCAGTCTCTGTGAAAGTGCTCTGAAGGTTGTTCTCCATGAAGAACTGGTACAGGGGCACTGCACCACTACAAGCCTTGAACTCACTGTTCTCATAGATGAGGGACAGTTCGGTTTTGAGCTTGGCCTTGTTCAACATGGGGTACGCCTCCACGGTTGTTTCAAGCGCTGTATCGGGGAACTTCACACTGTGTTGTGGGAACAACTCTCCGTGCAATAGTGTTGCGCTGATGAGGTGCTGGGTGAAGGAGAACCTCTCTTTGGCATGACTCAGGATGGTATCACATACCTGTAAAAGATACATCATCAGCTTTAATTTGCAATTAAGCTATTTTGATGCAAGTGATCCTGACTGACACATGCCTATGTCCAACTCAAGTATATGATTACCAAGGTGCTGATTGTTCAGGGTTTTGGCTACATACTACCAGGCCTGAAAAAAGTTCTATGGGGAAACACTGACAATTACATCACAACTTACCTCTATAGCCAACCTCTGTTGTTCTCCTGGTCCCAGCATCCTCCGTCGCTTGATGGGCTGTTGCTGCTCGTCAGATGCGCTGTCCCCACACAAAGAGGGAATTGAGGCCCTGGGTCCAAAAAATAAAGTTTAATTTGATAACTTGCAATCAGACTTCTTAGCTCACTGTAATTCCCCCTCAACACACAACCAGTGACTTATATATATATATATATATATATATATATAGACAGACAGACAGACAGACAGACAGACAGACAGACAGACAGACAGACAGACAGACAGACAGACAGATAGTGTGTATATACACACAAACTATGTCTAGTAACTGCTTTTAACCTGTGATGTACATAATTAACTGATGTTATTACGTTTTAAAGCCTTTTTCTATTACATTTGTGAGAGGGATGCAACATAATTTTGTTCTGCTGTGCACTTAGCAATAAAGTTAATCTTCAATAACAACTAGGCCTCTTCTAGAAATTGACCTGGTGGACACCTGAATAATTATTACAAACTGTGTAGTACTTTCCTGCATTATTATCAACGTCTGATTGTGTCTTTTGGACAAACACTTGTTCTCGTGGTCGAGTAACAACAACTGCGCTCCTTGAGTGACGGGGTGGTACTTGGTGAGAGAGGGAGAGAGACGACCCAAATTGCGGAGTAAACTAGAAAAACGGACGTTACACATGGCGGAGTGGCATTACCACATTTAACAAACCAAACATTGAAATACCGTTATAGAAGGTAAAGTAAAAACCCAAACTGGTCTGTGCATCAATACCGGTATATAGTAATATATAGGCAACATACCGTAAATCTGTATCAATTATGTATCAGTTTTACATGTGACCCATATCAAATTTGCGCATTCACACTGAAGGAGCACACAAATGCAATGCTCATTTGGCGTGATTGTCGTGGTAACACAGGTGAAAAAAAATCCTGAATGGTATCCTAATGGCAGCCATTTTGGTTAGGGAGAAATACAAACAACTCTACTGCCATACATTCCAATTAGACTGAAGGCATACAGTTGTGTCCAAATATATTGGCACCCTTGGGCTTTTCTTAAATAATTCCCTATTTCTTCTAAAATCAGTTGAAATTTGAGAGGAAAAAATGGGTCTCCACACCTTTAATTATATTTCTGTAAACTTAAGTTTACAATTGTAATTTAGAAAATATAGACAAATGTCATGGACTAAATTATTGGCACCCTGGAGCTAGTACTTGGTTGCACAGCTTTTGGCCAAGATAGCTGCCAACATATGCTTATTGTAGACATCAATGAGCTTGCTGCACCTTTTCTGCTGGCAATTTGGCCCATTCTTCAGCAGCAAACTGCTGTAATTCTTCAATGTTTGAGGGTTGCACTCCACCAACTTCTTTTTTCAGATCTTGCCAAAACTAATGTGGTCCCGTGTAGCTCAGTTGGTAGAGCATGGCGCTTGCAACGCCAGGGTTGTGGGTTCGTTTCCCACGGGGGCCAGTATGAAAAAATGTATGCACTCTTAACTGTAAGTCGCTCTGGATAAGAGCGTCTGCTAAATGACTAAAATGTAATGTAAATGTCTTCTCTTTCCTTTTAAAATACTAAAACAAATATAATTGTGACGGCTCTATGATAATCACTCACTTTGATGACCAGACACATTTAGGCTTTTAAACTGTTGTAAGTGAACTATTCATCTTTCTAACAGCATCTTTATCAGCCAATAGTAAATATAGTTATTTACCTGATTGTTAGCATGCTTTCTGTGAACCTCTGGACAAGTGCTTTAATGAAGACAGGGTCGATGTTCCTCTTCTGCAGCTGGCTGAAAAGCATGTCCACATTTGGCATGATCTTGTGGAACAGTGCCAGGAAAAAACAGAAAGCCTCGTCTTCGAGCATCCTCACAAAGCCCCCCGCCTCTCTGACAGTCGGGGCATCAAAGTTCCCAGTCTCTGATGGTCTGGAAACACGTTAGGAGGTCATCCCTGTACTCGTACACAGTGTTTACAGCGCGACTGTGGAAGTTCCACCGTGTTGTAGAGGCTCTGGGGAGTCTCCTCGTGCCCACGCAAGGCCAACTCAAAAGCCCCACAGAACTTCACACAATCGATAATTTTGGATAGAATGTGCCTGTTTTTATCCACCTCCTCATTGTGTTTCCTCACCGCAATCCTGTGGCCGTCATCCAGCTGCGTAGCAATGTTCACCCTTCCTAATACAGCTAGCTTTACAGAGTTGTCCATGTGTGCCCTGGTGTTCTCATGTTTCTTTACCTTCTCTGACAGGTGCTTCATATCCCTCACTCCGGTACCTGTCCATGCTGAATCTGACCCCGTCGTTTTAAAAAGCAAGCACGGAAAGCAAAATAAAGCATTAGCATCAGTGCACCCAGCTAGCCAAGCCTTCCTGGTGTACCAGCTACGGGAGAAGCCGCGCATATACTGCTTCCCTTTCTCGCTAGCCTGCTGTCTGATTGAGAGGTCAGGTTGATCTGGGCCCAGCTCTTTCACCCGAACTTTCTCTGACAAAGTTCTCCTCTCAAACGGATCTTGGAGGAGAGATTTCACCGAGTTAGGGTTGGGTCTTGGAGGAGTAACGTTTGCGTTCGCCATTGTCGTCTAGTAAAAATGGCGCCACTGGAGCCCGGTCCTTATTTTATCAGGGGCGAGCTTGGGGCGATAAAATAATCGCCCTCCTTGGATTCGAATTAAAATCGCTGATTAGCTACATTTTATGTCATACATTCATATCTTAAATTAGCAATTGGCTTAACTGCTACGTAGACCCGCCTCCTCGGGGCACTTTCTGTATCGCCCAGAGCTGACGAGGCGTTTGACAGGCAGAGGAAAGGTTGCGAATATGATTTTCTATCATATCTTACACATATTACTGTGTGCATTCCATATTTCAAATACACAAATATTGACATACTGATGTTTTTATTATTATTATTATTATTTTTATTTTTTTATTTTTAAAAAATAATAATTTTATTTAAGGGGGCGGCGCCCTAGCGCCCTCTATCGGCCAGCCGCCACTGGTCCTAATAATTCGAAAGTTTGCTCAGAAAACCAGGTGTTTTAATCCATGTATGCTTACTTCGATTATGATCTTACGCCAATAAAGATAAACAGAGTAAGGTGTCTAGATGACTAATGCCATATTCAGCCTACATCCATAATCAGTTTAAAATCGAATTATTAGTGTGCATGTAAACGTACTCAGGACAGTATGAAAATAAGCTAAAACTGCTTCTCCAATAGAAATACCCGATCACACGTGCAGGAGATGTTGGCTAAACTCATGCATACAACACATAATCGAACGGTCGTCAAGCGACGAACTACGCATGTGCAGGCTGTCAAATCAAAGGCACTCCTTCAACATAAAGTTGGTTTTGACGAAAACTAAAATGTTTCAGTTTGTCACTTTCAAAAATGTGGAGTAATAACATGTTAAACTACTTAAGAGATTGGTTCGAATCTATGTTGTGCATTTAGATTTCGAGAAAATTAACAACTTCTCAAAACCCAAACCCTGGCCTGGTCTGTTTCCCGAGTGTTCCCGGAAGTCTCGCGATGTTGCTTCTCTGGGTTTAGAAACGGTGGCTGCGGTGATTGCTCTCTAACCATTAGCATAGACAGCTGACCACGTTTACATGCACACGGTATTTCAGATAGTAGGCGTAGCTCATATACCCCTTAAGGTCTTATTCGGGAAAAGCTGTTTACATGCACCTTTGATATCCCACTCACGAGTATCCCTGTATCCATAAATAAACAGAATATTCCTAATTTAAGTTCATATGGGTTAAATGGAATAGTAACTGAACTCTGGACACTGACTGAAGGCCTATAACCTCTCACATGTAGCCTATTATAACATGAACTCCTGCAGAATTGTGCATTTCTTGCAGTAAAATTATACAACAAATGTTAATTTTGTCTCAGTACTGGGAGTGGAGAAATATGATTTATTTCTTTCAGCATCTCGTGAGAAAATGTGAATGCGTGTGTAACTCAAGCAGACAGTATTTCAATGACATAAAATATGCACCTAAAACGAGTCTTATCAGATACATGTTTCATAGTTTTCTCTAATTTTAATTTCCTTAAAACTGATCAAACTGATGACATTTGGACATTTTGCATGGGAACAATCTTTCCACTGTTTTGAAATTATTATTTTCTCCCAGGTCCCGAAACGAAACAGACAACTTTACAAGTATTAACTAGATTACTAATGGATTCATTCAATCATTATTCTGGTGAACACTACTTTATTTAGGCTTCTGGGGCAAGAAGTTATGACAGAAGAGAAGCTGCATGTATCAAACTATAGTTGACAAACAAACGGCCTAGCATATGTCAAATTATAATATGGCCTGCCAAATGTTGAAAATTATAAGCAGAAATGTATCTAAATTACGGTGAAAGTAGCCAGTAGGCTATTTGTATTTTTGTATTTATAAGGGATTTATAAGGGATCCCCAGCTACTCTTCCTGGGGTCCAAACATATTAAAGCACTTACATTACATATAAAACAAAAGGTAAAACAGTACATCATATAGTGAGGGAAAAAAGTATTTGATCCCCTGCTGATTTTGTACGTTTGCCCACTGACAAAGAAATGATCCGTCTATAATTGTTAGGCCTACTGCTGCTAGGTAGCTCTCTCTCTGCTCTCTCCCTCCCCTCTGTCTGTCCTTGATTGCAGGAGTGAAGTCTGGTGTGCGGGAGTCAGGGTTCCAGCTGCAGCTCATTCACCATAATCACCTCAGCCTTTAAGACCCGGTCAAACTTACCACTCATCGTCAGATCATAGTCAAGACGACCATGTTAGTCTCGCTGCCGACTCAACCTGTTTATTTTTGCTCTTTGTGTTTTGGCTTGTTCTATTTACTTTTTTCTCCTGTGCCACAGATATTTGGAACCTGACTCCTGCCTCCGCTTCCTCCTGCCACCACCATCCTGCTCTCCATTACGGACCTCTCTTTTGGACTCACCACGGACACTAGGACATTACGGTACCACACCTGCCCTGATCTGGATCTGTTACCCTCCCGGTAACCTGGACTTGCTCTTCCCCTATATTGGGAAACCTGGACTTTGAACATTGTAAATAAACCTGTTAAAACTTCTCTGGCTTGGTGTACTGGTCTGCATTTGGGTTCTTATCCAGTTAAATCATAACAGTATGATCTGACCATCATGAACCCAGCAGACAGTAGCTCGGATACCACCCCAGAGTGCACTCAAATTTGGACTGCCATAGCCAATCAGGGCATTTTACTTGGCCAACATGATACCCTGTTTAAGACGATTGCTGAGGACAGTCAGGTGCTGATTAATCAGGTTCAATTACTCACCAATCAAGTGTCTGCCCTTACTACCCCTTCAGCCCAGATCAGAGAGCCTTTTGTTCCTGCTCCAGAGCGCTATGACGGGAACATGGGAACCTGTGGCGATTTTTTGACTCAATGCTCGTTAGTGTTTGAACAACAGCCCCTCACCTACGCCTCAGAAAGAGCCCGTATTGCCTACCTTATCAACTCTACTAGCGGTTCCGCTCGTGCCTGGGGATCCGCGGTCTGGGAGAGTCAGTCGGACATTTGCAACGCTTACGTTGCCTTCACCACTGAGATGAGGAAGGTTTTTGACCACCCCGTACGAGGCAAGGAGGCTGCGAAACGGTTGTTTTCTCTTCGGCAGGGGGCTCGCAGTGTGGCGGAGATGGCAGTGGAGTTTCGGACTTTAGCAGCAGTGAGTGGTTGGAATGACGAGGCATTACAAGGAGTGTTCATCAATGCTTTGTCTGAGACTTTAAAAGATGAATTGGTGTCATATGATGAATCGCCTACGCTGGATAATCTTATTTCACTCACCATCAGGTTGGATAATCGGATTCGGGAGCGCCGCCGGGAGAGGAGTGTTAGTTCCAAGCAACCTGTCTGTCATCAACAAACTCCTCCCCGCATCTTCCCTACGGAGAAAGCCGTGTCTTCCCGAGTCGATACGAGGAGCACTGAACCCGAAGCCATGGAGGTGGGTGCGTGCACGGTTGTCCTCAGAGGAGCGTGCACGTCGCATTCAGGCTCGGGTCTGCCTGTATTGTGGAGAAGCTGGTCATTTCGTTCCTTCCTGCCCAGTTCGTCCGGGAAAAGGGCCGGCTCATCATTAATGGGAGAAGTTTTGGTGAGCCGAGCAGCGGATTCTTCCTCTTCTCCCCGCATTCTGCTCCAGGCATCCCTCCAGTGGCAGTTCCAGAATCTCTCTGTTAGTGCGCTGATTGACTCTGGTGCAGACGAAAGCTTTTGGATAGAGAGTGGGCTCAACAAATGGATTTGGAGACTGTTCCTATGGACTGTCCGCTGCAGGCTAAGGGTCTGAATGGACAATTGTTGACCCATATTACCCATCAGACTGTTCCTGTTTGTCTTAGAGTGTCGGGAAATCATCAGGAGAACATTCAATTCCATATTATCGACTGCCCACAGACCCCTCTGGTCCTTGGTATCCCCCTGGCTCATAAGACACAATCCACACATTGATTGGGTGACAGGTAGAATTGTTTCATGGAGCACATTTTGTCATGTGAATTGTTTGTGTTCTGCTCTGACTCCTGCCAGTACTGTGCCTCGACCTCCACTGGAGTCCATGGATCTTTCTAATGTTCCTGACGTGTATCATGACCTGGCATCCGTTTTCTGCAAACACAGAGCTACTTCTCTTCCTCCTCACCGGCCTTACGACTGCGCCATTGACCTCCAGCCAGGAGCCCCGCTCCCCAGCAGTCGCCTGTACAATCTCTCCCGGCCGGAGACGGAGGCTATGGAGAACTACATTCGGGACTCCTTGGCGGCAGGTATTATGCGTCCTTCCTCGTCACCTGTAGGAGCGGGATTCTTTTTTGTTGCTAAGAAGGATAAGACCCTCAGACCCTGTATTGATTACCGTGGACTTAACAACATCACCATTAAGAACAAGTATTCTCTGCCTTTGATTAATTCTGCTTTTCCCCTCCTTCATGGTGCTACCATCTTTACGAAACTGGATCTACGAAATGCGTATCACCTGGTGCGCATTCGTAAAGGTGATGAATGGAAGACTGCCTTCAACACACCCTTGGGACATTTTGAGTATCTGGTTATGCCTTTTGGGTTGTCTAATGCCCCTGCTGTTTTTCAGGCACTAGTCAATGATTTCCTTCGGGACATGTTGAATCGGTTTGTTTTTGTCTATCTGGATGATATCTTGATTTTCTCAGAGTCCTCCCAGGAACATGAACTGCATGTGCGCCAGGTGTTGCAAAGGTTGTTGGAGAACAAACTGTTTGTGAAGATGGAGAAATGTGAATTTCATGTGTCTGAGACCTCTTTTTGGGTTACATCATCGCTCAGGGGAGTTGCGGATGGACCCAGCTAAGATCTCTGCTGTCACGGACTGGCCAGCCCCCTCTACCCGCAAACAACTTCAACGATTTCTGGGGTTTGCGAACTTCTATAGGAGGTTCATCAAGGACTACAGCCGCATTGCGCGCGCCACTCACCGCTCTCACCTCCATCTCACGACCGTTCGCTTGGAATGAAGGGGCCGAATCAGCGTTCGAAGAACTGAAACATCGCTTCGCCTCGGCTCCCATTCTGATGCAGCCGGACCCCGACCGCCAGTTTGTCGTGGAGGTGGATGCATCCGACACTGGGGTAGGTGCGGTGTTGTCACAGCGTTCTTCTGAAGATAACAAACTGCATCCCTGTGCTTTTCTCTCAAGGAAACTTTCTCAGGCAGAGAGGAATTATGATGTTGGCAATCGCGAACTGCTCGCCGTTAAGCTGGCTCTCGAGGAGTGGCGACATTGGTTGGAGGGGGCGGAACAACCCTTCATCGTTTGGACGGATCATAAGAATCTGGCTTACCTCCAGTCAGCGAAGCAGCTCAACCCCCGTCAAGCCAGGTGGGCACTATTTTTGGGAGATTCAATTTTTCTCTGTCTTACCGTCCTGGGTCACGCAACGTCAAGCCTGACGCCCTGTCTCGTGTTCATTCGGCTGTTGATACTGGTAGTAACCCTGAACCCATTTTGCCTCCTACCTGCAGTATTGCGGTCGTCACATGTGACATCGAGGGGATTGTTAGACAGGCTCAACATCATCAAGCTGACCCTGGGAGGGGTCCTCCTAACCGGATGTTTGTCCCTGAGTCTGCTCGCTCCCAGGTACTTCAGTGGGCTCACTCGTCTCCCCTTACCTGTCACCCTGGAGTTTCGCGGACCCTTGACTTTGTGCGACGGAAGTTCTGGTGGGCCACGATGGAGGCGGACACTCGAGCCTTCATTGCTGCTTGTACGGTATGTGCACGAAGTAAGAACTCCACCCAGGCCAGCGCTGGTCATCTACGACCTCTACCTATACCCAGCCGGCCCTGGTCGCATATCGCTATGGATTTTGTCACTGGACTTCCCCCTCGTCTGGAAAGACTGTAATTCTTACGGTGATTGATCGTTTTTCTAAGTTCGCTCATTTTTTGGCCCTACCTAAACTGCCCACTGCCAGAGAGACGGCTGATATTTTGGTTGAACATGTGTTCCGCTCTCATGGTCTACCCACGGATATTGTCTCTGACAGGGGTCCCCAGTTTGTCTCCCAGGTGTGGAAAGCTTTCTGTAAAGCTTTGGGCATTACATCCAGCCTGTCCTCTGGATATCACCCCCAGACCAACGGGCAAGCCGAGAGAGCGAACCAGGAGATGGAGACCGCTCTTCGCTGTGTCACAGGGTCTAACCCTGGGTCATGGAGCTCCATGCTCCCCTGGGTGGAATATGCTCATAACACCTTGACTAACGCTTCCTCTGGTTTGTCTCCTTTTCTGTGTGCTCTAGGTTATCAACCTCCCCTGTTCCCTTCTCAAGAGAGGGAACTGGCGGTACCCTCGGTGCAGTCCCACATGCGCCGCTGCTTCAAGGTCTGGAGGAAGGCCAGGGTAGCTCTGTCCCGAAGCTTCGGCGTACATGCAGAGGCAAGCCAACCGTCACCGGTCCCAGGCTCCCGGTTACTCTCCTGGTCAAGAGGTATGGCTGAAGTCACGGGACCTTCCATTGAAGGTGGAGTCTAAGAAGATGGCGCCTCGTTTTATAGGACCGTTCAAGATACTGTCTATTGTTAACCCCTGCGCGGTTAAGCTACAGCTTCCTGCCTCCCTACGGGTTCATTCCACCTTTCATGTTTCCCAGATTAAGCCTGTGTCGGTTAGCCCTCTGTGCCCGCCCTCTCGTCCCCCTCCTCCGCCCAGGATCGTGGGTGGGGGTCCGGTCTACACTGTCCGGCGACTTCTGGATGTTCGCCGCCGGGGTCGTGGTTTCCAGTACCTGGTGGATTGGGAGGGTTATGGTCCTGAGGAACGTTCCTGGGTGCCCAGGAGCTTCATTGTGGATCCTGCTCTGGTCCGAGAGTTTCATAGGTTACATCCCGATAAACCCCGTCGGCCGCCAGGTGGCGTCCGTAGAGGGGGGGTACTGTTAGGCCTACTGCTGCTAGGTAGCTCTCTCTCTGCTCTCTCCCTCCCCTCTGTCTGTCCTTGATTGCAGGAGTGAAGTCTGGTGTGCGGGAGTCAGGGTTCCAGCTGCAGCTCATTCACCATAATCACCTCAGCCTTTAAGACCCGGTCAAACTTACCACTCATCGTCAGATCATAGTCAAGACGACCATGTTAGTCTCGCTGCCGACTCAACCTGTTTATTTTTGCTCTTTGTGTTTTGGCTTGTTCTATTTACTTTTTCTCCTGTGCCACAGATATTTGGAACCTGACTCCTGCCTCCGCTTCACTCCTGCCACCACCATCCTGCTCTCCATTACCGGACCTCTCTTTTGGACTCACCACGGACACTAGGACATTACGGTACCACACCTGCCCTGATCTGGATCTGTTACCCTCCCGGTAACCTGGACTTGCTCTTCCCCTATATTGGGAAACCTGGACTTTGAACATTGTAAATAAACCTGTTAAAACTTCTCTGGCTTGGTGTACTGGTCTGCATTTGGGTTCTTATCCAGTTAAATCATAACAATAATTTTAATGGTAGGTTTATTTGAACAGTGAGAGACAGAATAACAACAACAAAATCTAGAAAAACGCATGTCAAAAATGTTATAAATCGATTTGCATTTTAATGAGGGAAATAAGTATTTGACCCCCTCTCAATCAGAAAGATTTCTGGCTCCCAGGTGTCTTTTATACAGGTAACGAGCTGAGATTAGGAGCGCACTCTTAAAGGGAGTGCTCCTAATGTCAGCTTGTTACCTGTATAAAAGACACCTGTCCACAGAAGCAATCAATCAATCAGATTCCAAACTCTCCACCATGGCCAAGACCAAAGAGCTCTCCAAGGATGTCAGGGACAAGATTGTAGACCTACACAAGGCTGGAATGGGTTACAAGACCATCGCCAAGCAGCTTGGTGAGAAGGTGACAACAGTTGGTGCGATTATTCGCAAATGGAAGAAACACAAAAGAACTGTCACTCTCCCTCAGCCTGGGGCTCCATGCAAGTTCTCACCTCGTGGAGTTGCAATGATCATGAGAATGGTGAGGAATCAGCCCAGAACTACACGGGAGGATCTTGTCAATGATCTCAAGGCAGCTGGGACCATAGTCACCAAGAAAACAATTGGTAACAAACTTCGCCATGATGGACTGAAATCCCACAAGGTCCCCCTGCTCAAGAAAGCACATATACAGTGGGGAGAACAAGTATTTGATACACTGCCGATTTTGCAGGTTTTCCTTCTTACAAAGCATGTAGAGGTCTGTAATTTTTATCATAGGTACACTTAAACTGTGAGAGACGGAATCTAAAACAAAAATTCAGAAAATCACATTGTATGATTTTAAAGTAATTAATTTGCATTTTATTGCATGACATAAGTATTTGATACATCAGAAAAGCAGAACTTAATATTTGGTACAGAAACCTTTGTTTGCAATTACAGAGATCATACGTTTCCTGTAGGTCTTGACCAGGATTGCACACACTGCAGCAGGGATTTTGGCCCACTCCTCCATACAGACCTTCTCCAGATCCTTCAGGTTTCGGGGCTGTCGCTGGTGTAGTGTCTTAGAGTCTGTGATAGTGCTGACCTTGCAAAAAGTGTGTTAGAGGAAACTTGGCTCTAGGATTTTGCTGATGTTGCAAAATGGGGTAACAGATGAACTTTACTCTACTTTGCTGAAACATCTGGAAAGCATTACTAAAGTTCATGGAAAGTATAGGGGAGAGATGTGGAAAAGGCCAGGGATTGGTTTTTAGAATCACACCATATTACGTCATAAATGATATAAAACCATGTCTTGAACAATAGGAGAGAGGAATAGCGAATTACAGAATTTGGCTCTTGCTGTTCTTAAGATATCTGCAGGTATCTGTAAATTCGATGCTGAAAACCCTTTGTTATAATAAACCTTTATAAACAAAGTACAGTGTCGGCGGACTCCTTATCATCACAGCATGGATCAGCAAAGGTGTGTCTTTTAGACACTACACTGGGCAATACGGACTTTCAGCTCCCTCCAAAAATGTTCTATTGGGTTCAGGTCTGGAGACTGGCTAGGCCACTCCAGGCCCTTGAGATGCTTCTTACGGAGCCACTCCTTAGTTGCCCTGGCTGTGTGTTTTCGGGTCGTTGTCATGCTGGAAGACCCAGCCATGACCCATCTTCAATGCTCTTACTGAGGGAAGGAGGTTGTTGACCAAGATCTCGCGATACATGGCCCCATCCATCCTCCCCTCAATACGGTGCAGTCGTCCTGTCCCCTTTGCAGAAAAGCATCCCCAAAGAATGATGTTTCCACCTCCATTCTTCACGGTTGGGATGGTGTTCTTGGGGTTGTACTCATCCTTCTTCTTCCTCCAAACACGGCGAGTGGAGTTTAGACCAAAAAGCTCTATTTTTGTCTCATCAGACCACATGACCTTCTCCCATTCCTCCTCTGGATCATCCAGATGGTCATTGGCAAACTTCAGACGGGCCTGGACATGCACTGGCTTGAGCAGGGGGACCTTGCGTGCGCTGCAGGATTTTAATCCATGACGGCATAGTGTGTTACTAATGGTTTTCTTTGAGACTGTGGTCCCAGCTCTCTTCAGGTCATTGACCAGGTCCTGCCGTGTAGTTCTGGGCTGATCCCTCACCTTCCTCATGATCATTGATGCCCCACGAGGTGAGATCTTGCATGGAGCCCCAGACCGAGGGTGATTGACCGTCATCTTGAACTTCTTCCATTTTCTAATAAATGCGCCAACAGTTGTTGCCTTCTCACCAAGCTGCTTGCCTATTGTCCTGTAGCCCATCCCAGCCTTGTGCAGGTCTACAATTTTATCCCTGATGTCCTTACACAGCACTCTGGTCTTGGCTATTGTGGAGAGGTTGGAGTCTGTTTGATTGAGTGTGTGGACAGGTGTCTTTTATACAGATAACAAGTTCAAACAGGTGCAGTTAATACAGGTAATGAGTGGAGAACAGGAGGGCTTCTTAAAGAAAAACTAACAGGTCTGTGAGAGCCGGAATTCTTACTGGTTGGTAGGTGATCAAATACATATGTCATGCAATAAAATGCAAATTAATTACTTAAAAATCATACAATGTGATTTTCTGGATTTTTGTTTTAGATTCTGTCTCTCACAGTTGAAGTGTACCTATGATAAAAAAATACAGACCTCTACATGCTATGTAAGTAGGAAAACCTGCAAAATCGGCAGTGTATCAAATACTTGTTCTCCCCACTGTACATGCCCGTCTGAAGTTTGCCAATGAACATCTGAATGATTCAGAGGAGAACTGGGTGAAAGTGTTGTGGTCAGATGAGACCAAAATGGAGCTCTTTGACATCAACTCAACTCGCCGTGTTTGGAGGAGGAGGAATGCTGCCTATGACCCCAAGAACACCATCCCCACCGTCAAACATGGAGGTGGAAACATTATGCTTTGGGGGTGTTTTTCTGCTAAGGGTCAGGACAACTTCACCGCATCAAAGGGACGATGGACGTGGCCATGTACCGTCAAATCTTGGGTGAGAACCTCCTTCCCTCAGCCAGGACATTGAAAATGGGTAGTGGATGGGTATTCCAGCATGACAATGACCCAAAACACACGGCCAAGGCAACAAAGGAGTGGCTCAAGAAGAAGCACATTAAGGTCCTGGAGTGGCCTAGCCAGTCTCCAGACCTTAATCCCATAATAAATCTGTGGAGGGAGCTGAAGGTTCGAGTTGCCAAACGTCAGCCTCGAAACCTTAATGACTTGGAGAAGATCTGCAAAGAGGAGTGGGACAAAATCCCTCCTGAGATGTGTGCAAACCTGGTGGCCAACTACAAGAAACATCTGACCTCTGTGATTGCCAACAAGGGTTTTGCCACCAAGTACTAAGTAATGTTTTGCAGAGGAGTCAAATACTTATTTCCCTCATTAAAATGCAAATCAATTTATAACATTTCTGACATGCGTTTTTCTAGATTTTTTGTTGTTATTCTGTCACTTACTGTTCAAATAAACCTACCATTAAAATTATAGACTGATCATGTCTTTGTCAGTGGGCAAACGTACAAAATCAGCAGGGGATCAAATACTTTTTTCCCTCACTGTATAACATTATTACACCACTACCCATCTACAATACAAAATGTTTAATACCACCATACAACAATATCACAATGTGTGTGTATGAATGTGTCTGTACCTTTGTGTGTGTCTCTTCACAGTCCCCGTTGTTCCATAAGGTGTATTTGTACCTGTTAAAAAAAAAATCTGATTCTACTGCTTGCATCAATTACCTGATGTGGAATCAATATGTTTTGACCATGACAGTTTACAATCCAGGGTTACTCCAAGCAGTTTAGTCACCTCAACTTGCTCAATTTCTACATAATTCATTACAAGGTTTAGTTGAGGTTTAGGGTTTAGTGAATGATTTGTCCCAAATACAATGCTTTTAGTTTTGGAAATATTTAGGACTAACTTATTCCTTACTACCCATTCCGAAACTAACTGCAGCTCTTTGTTAAGTGTTGCAGTTATTTCAGTTGCTGTAGTAGCTGACGTGTATAGTGTTGAGTGATCCGCATACAGTGGGGAAAAAAAGTATTTAGTCAGCCACCAATTGTGCAAGTTCTCCCACTTAAAAAGATGAGAGAGGCCTGTAATTTTCATCATAGGTACACGTCAACTATGACAGACAAAATTAGAAAAAAAAATCCAGAAAATCACATTGTAGGATTTTTAATGAATTTATTGGCATATGATGGTGGAAAATAAGTATTTGGTCAATAACAAAAGTTTCTCAATACTTTGTTATATACCCTTTGTTGGCAATGACACAGGTCAAACGTTTTCTGTACGTCTTCACAAGGTTTTCACACACTGTTGCTGGTATTTTGGCCCATTCCTCCATGCAGATCTCCTCTAGAGCAGTGATGTTTTGGGGCTGTCGCTGGACAACACAGACTTTCAACTCCCTCCAAATATTTTCTATGGGGTTGAGATCTGGAGACTGGCTAGGCCACTCCAGGACCTTGAAATGCTTCTTACGAAGCCACTCCTTCGTTGCCCGGGCGGTGTGTTTGGGATCATTGTCATGCTGAAAGACCCAGCCACGTTTCATCTTCAATGCCCTTGCTGATGGAAGGAGGGTTTCACTCAAAATCTCACGATACATGGCCCCATTCATTCTTTCCTTTACACGGATCAGTCGTCCTGGTCCCTTTGCAGAAAAACAGCCCCAAAGCATGATGTTTCCAACCCCATGCTTCACAGTAGGTATGGTGTTCTTTGGATGCAACTCAGCATTCTTTGTCCTCCAAACATGACGAGTTGAGTTTTTACCAAAAAGTTATATTTTGGTTTCTTCTGACCATATGACATTCTCCCAATCCTCTTCTGGATCATCCAAATGCACTTCAGACGGGCCTGGACATGTACTGGCTTAAGCAGGGGGACACGTCTCGCACTGCAGGATTTGAGTCCCTGGCGGCGTAGTGTGTTACTGATGGTTGGCTCTGTTACTTTGGTCCCAGCTCTCAGCAGGTCATTCACTAGGTCCCCCCGTGTGGTTCTGGGATTTTTGCTCACCGTTCTTGTGATCATTTTGACCCCACGGGGTGAGATCTTGCATAGAGCCCCAGATCGAGGGAGATTATCAGTGGTCTTGTATGTCTTCCATTTCCTAATAATTGCTCCCACAGTTGATTTCTTCAAACCAAGCTGCTTACCTGTTGCAGATTCAGTCTTCCCAGCCTGGTGCAGGTCTACAATTTTGTTTTTGGTGTCCTTTGACAGCTCTTTGGTCTTGGCCATTGTGAAGTTTGGAGTGTGACTGTTTGAGGTTGTGGACAGGTGTCTTTTATACTGATAACAAGTTCAAACAGGTGCCATTAATACAGGTAACGAGTGGAGGACAGAGGAGCCTCTTAAAGAAGAAGTTACAGGTCTGTGAGAGCCAGAAATCTTGCTTGTTTGTAGGTGACCAAATACTTATTTTCCACCATAATTTGCAAATAAATTCATTAAAAATCCTACAATGGGATTTTCTGGATTTTCTTTTCTCAATTTGTCTGTCATAGTTGACGTGTACCTATGATGAAAATTACAGGCCTCTCTCATCTTTTTAAGTGGGAGAACTTGCACAATTGGTGGCTGACTAAATACTTTTTTGCCCCACTGTACATAGACACACTGGCTTTACTCAAAGATGAAAATATGGGAAAAAGTAAGGGGCCTAGACAGCTACCCTGGGGAATTCCTGATTCTACCTGGATTATGTTTATAATAATAATAATATGCCAGTTAGCAGACGCTTTTATCCAAAGTGACTTACAGTCATGCGTGCATACATTTTTTGTGTTGTGTATGTTTGAGAGGCTTCCATTAAAGAACACCCTCAGTGTTCTGTTAGACAAGTAACTATTTATCCACATTATAGCAGGGGGTGTAAAGCCATAACACATACATTTTCCAGCAGCAGACTATGATCGATAATGCCAAAAGCTGCACTGAAGTCTAACAAAACAGCCCCCACAATCATATTATCATCAATTTCTCTCAGCCAATCATCAGTCAATTGTGTAAGTGCTGTGCTTGTTGAATGTCCTTCCCTATAAGCGTGCTGTAAGTCTGTTATCAGTTTGTTAACTGTGAAATAGCATTATATCTGGTCAAACACAATTTTTTCCAGAAGTTCACTAAGGGTTGGTAACAGGCTGATTGGTCGGCTATTTAAGCCAGTAAAGGGGGCTTTACTATTCTTGGGTAGCGGAATAACTTTAGCTTCCCTCCAGGCCTGAGGGCACACACTTTCTAGTAGGCTTAAATTGAAGATGTGGCAAATAGGAGTGGTAATATCGTCCGCTATTATCCTCAGTAATTTTCCATACAGATTGTCAGAACCCGGTGGCTTGTCATTGTTGATAGAAAACAATAATTTTCTCACCTCTTCCAAACTGACTTTACGGAATTCAAAAGTACAATTCTTGTCTTTCATAATTTGGTCAGATGAACTTGGATGTGTAGTGTCAGCGTTTGTTGCTGGCATGTCATACCTAAGTTTGCTTATCTTGCCAATGAAGAAGTCATTAAAGTAGTTGGCAATATCAGTGGATTTTGTGATGAATGAGCCATCTGATTCAATGAATGATGGAGCCGAGTTTCATTTAAGGTGCTCCAAAGCTTTTTGCTATCATTCTTTATATCATTTATTTTTGTTTCATAGCATAGTTTCTTTTTCATTTTCTTTAGTTTAGTCACATGATTTCTTAATTTGCAGTACGTTTGCCAATCACTTGGGCTGCCAGACTTATTTGCCATACCTGTCACCTTGTATAATGACTGGAAGACAGCCGATGACGTAGACCTCCGGCGGTGAAAATCCCTGGTCAGCGACGCATCCAGGATGTCCACCGCAGGAACCCAGCACCACACCTCTGGGCCGTACCCCTCCCAGTAGATGAGGTACTGGAGATGCCCCGCCAGACGCCTCGAATCCAGGACTTCACGGACCGAGTACGCCGGACCTCCCTCGATGTCCAGAGGAGGAAGCGGGGCGTCCCTGGGTCCCGCCTCAGTGAGGGGACCAGGAACCACTGGCCTGAGGAGAGACACATGAAAAGTCAGGTTAATGCGGTAATCAACAGGGAGTTGCAAATGGTATGTTACCTCCTCAGGACTTTAAACGGACCCACAAACCGCAGGCTCAGCTTCCAGCAGGGGAAGCGGAGGGGCAGGTTCCGGGTGGAGAGACAGATCTGGTCGCCTGGAGAGAAAACAGGCGTCTCACTGCGGTGGAGGTCAGCCTGTTCCTTGTGCCGACACACGTCCCGCTGGAGACGAGTGTGTGCAGCGTTCCAGATCTCCTCAGTGCGCCGAAACCACTCGTCCACCGCAGGGGCCTTGGTCTGGCTCGGATGCCATGGTGCCAGGGCCGGCTGATACCCCAACACGCACTGGAAAGGAGTGAGGTTAGTGGAGGAGTGGCGGAGGGAATTCTGCACGTCCTCAGCCCAAGGTAGAATAATCTGCCCATTCCCCCGGCCGGTCCTGACAGCAACACCTCAGGACCCTGCTCACTTCCTGATTGACCCTCTCCACCTGCCCATTAGCTTGAGGACGGTACCCGGAGGTGAGACTGACCGTGACCCCCAGGTGTTCCATGAACGCTTTCCATACGCGTGAGGTGAACTGAAGACCATGGTCTGACACAATGTCCTCTGGGATCGACGAGAACAGTGGTGTTACCCTGGGAGGGGGGAAGGTCAGTGACAAAGTCCACCGAGAGGTGAGACCAGGGTCGTTGTGGAACCGGCAGGGGAAGGAGCTTTCCATAAGGGAGGAATCTGGGTCTTATAGACTGGGCACAGATGGAGCAGGAAGAGACATAAACCCGGACGTCCCTAGCCAAGGTGGGCCACCAGTACTTCTCAGTCAGGCAGGCGATGGTACGGCCTATCCCAGGATGACCCGACACAGGCGCCGTGTGCGCCCAGGAAAGGAGGCGGTCCCGCATGCCTGTGGGCATGTAGGTGCAGTTCTCTGGGCACTGTGCAGGTGCGGGTTCCGTATGCAGGGCCTGCCGTATGTCGGCGTCCACGTCTCACATCACTGGCGCGAAGATACGGAATGGAGGGACGATGGGGGTCTCCTCTCCCTGCCTCTCCTCTGCATCATAGAGGCGAGACTGGGCATCCACCTTCACATTCTCCGAGCCTGGCCTATAGGAAAGCGTGTATTGGAACCTGGCGAAGAATAGAGCCCACCTGGCCTGTCTTGGGTTTAGCCTCTCCGCTGCCCTGATGTACTCCAGGTTGCGGTGGTCCGTCCACACCAGGAAAGGGTGTTTGGACCCCTCCAGACAGTGCCTCCATGCCTTCAGAGCCTTCTTGATCGCCAAGAGTTCCCCGGTCCCCTACGTCGTAGTTCGTCTGGGCGGGGCACAGCTGCTTGGAGTAGAAGCCGCAGGGCCGCAGTTTTGGAGGGGTTCCGGTGCGCTGGGACACCACTGCCCCGACTCCTACTTCAGAGGCATCCACCTCGACAATGAAGGGGAGTGAGGGGTCGGGATGTGCCAGCACGGCAGCAATGGTGAAGCGTGCCTTCCGCGTCTCAAACGCGCTCTCCGCCTCTGCCGTCCAACGAAGCCGCTGGGGACCTCCTCTCAGCAGAGAGGTAAGAGGCGCAACCACCATGCTGAAGCCCCGGCTGAACCTCCAGAAATAGTTGGCGAACCCCAGGAATTACTGGACTGCTTTCACGGAGTTGGGGATGGGCCATGACCTGACTGCACTGACGCGTTGCTCCTCCATCTCCACTCCCTCTGTGGATATGAGGTAGCCCAAAAAGGACACGGACCGCTGAAAAAACTAACATTTCTCTTGTTTAACATAGACATGATGCTCCAACAGTCTTCCCAGCACAGACCTGACTAACGAGACATACTGGGCTCGGTCAGCAGAATAGACCAAAATGTTGTCTATATAACCCACTACACCCCGTCCGAGAATGCCCAGAAACACTTTGGTAATAAAGGCCTGGAAGGCCATCGGCTCGGAGCAGGTGATGCTGGATTGTCTCTACGATGGTCGTCAGCTCAGCCTTTCCCACTGTCTCCATTTTTATGAGTCGATTATGCTGTCACGTTGCATAATTATTAGAAGACAGGTGCAGGAATACGTATTAGGGTTTTTATTTACTCCACCCAACACAAGGTACGTCATGGAAAACGACTGGGACGAAGCCCAAAACATACACGTATATACAGTTGAAGTCAGAAGTTTACATACACCTTAGCCAAATACATTTAAACTCAGTTTTTCACAATTCCTGACATTTAATCCTAGTAAAAGTTAGGATCACCACTTTATTTTAAGAATGTGAAATGTCAGAATAATAGTAGAGAGTAGAGAGCTTTTATTTCTTTCATCACATTCCCAGTGGGTCAGAAGTTTACATACACTCAATTAGTATTTGGTAGCATTGCTTTTAAATTGTTTAACTTGGGTCAAACGTTTCAGGTAGCCTTCCACAAGCTTCCCACAATAAGTTGGGTGAATTTTGGCCCATTCCTCCTGACAGAGCTGGTGTAACTGAGTCAGGTTTGTAGGCCTCCTTGGTCGCACACACTTTTTCAGTTCTGCCCACACATTTCCTATAGGATTGAGGTCAGGGCTTTGTGATGGCCACTCCAATACCTTGACTTTGTTGTCCTTTAGCCATTTTGCCACAACTTTGGAAGTATGTTTGGGGTCATTGTCCATTTGGAAGACCCATTTGAGAGCAAGCTTTAACTTCCTGACTGATGTCTTGAGATGCTGCTTCAATATATCCACATAATTTTCCTTCCTCATGATGCCATCTATTTTGTGAAGTGCACCAGTCCCTCCTGCAGCAAAGCACCCCCACAGCATGATGCTGCCAGCCCGTGCTTCACGGTTGGGATGGTGTTCTTCGGCCTGCAAGCCACCCCCTTTTTCCTCCAAACATAACAATGGTCGTTATGGCCAAACAGTTCTATTTTTGTTTCATCAGACCAGAGGACATTTCTCCAAAAAGTACGATCTTTGTCCCCATGTGCAGTTGCAAACCGTAGTCTGGCTTTTTATGGTGGTTTTGGAGCAGTGGCTTCTTCCTTGCTGAGCGGCCTTTCAGGTTATGTCGATATAGGACTCGTTTTACTGTGCATATAGATACCTTTGTACCTGTTTCCGCCAGCATCTTCACAAGGACCTTTGCTGTTGTTCTGGGATTGATTTGCACTTTTCGCACCAAAGTACGTTCATCTCTAGGAGACAGAACGCATCTCCTTCCTGAGCGGTCTGACGGCTGCATGGTCCCATGGTGTTTATACTTGCGTACTATTGTTTGTACAGATGAATGTGGTACCTTCAGGTGTTTGGAAATTGCTCCCAAGGATGAACCAGACTTGTGGAGGTCAACAATTTTCTTTCTGAGGTCTTGGCTGATTTATTTTGATTTTCCCATGATGTCAAGTAAAGAGGCACTGAGTTTGAAGGTAGGCCTTGAAATACATCCACAGGTACACCTCCAATTGACTCAAATGATGTCAATTAGCCTATCAGAAGCTTCTAAAGCCATGACATCATTTTCTGGAATTTTCAAAGCTGTTTAAAGGCACAGTCAACTTAGTGTATGTAAACTTCTGATCCACTGGAATTGTGATACAGTGAATTATAAGTGAAATAATCTGTCTGTAAACAATTGTTGGATAAATTACTTGTGTCATGCACAAAGTAGATGTCCTAACCGACTTGCCAAAACTATAGTTTGTTAACAAGAAATGTGTGGAGTGGTTGAAAAACAAGTTTTAATGACTCCAACCTAAGTGTATGTACATTTCCGACTTCAACTGTAAATGTGGTCAGTGAGACAGACCTGCCCAGCAGCTTGAGAAGTACTGCACCAAACACCTTAGTTAGATGTAAAATTGCACAACTAAAACATCCTTGGCAAAACGTCAAAATGAATTACAGATTCCTTGAGTTATCTTAGATTTTATCTGGGGATTTTGAGGAAGTGAAATAGGCTTCCACATCTACACTGTCTCATGGTTGGGTCGCCCAGAAAGTGACATACAGCTTTAAAATCCGCAATGCCTACAGTATATAACCTGCAATCCAATTGAATCCCGGAGATACCCACTGGTTAATTGTCCTGTCAGTGGGAAGGCTTGGGGACTGAGATGAAATTATTTCTCCAAAGGGTTTTAAATGAAAACCTTGACATTAGTGGAGTCGTAGCTGACTGATTATCCTATCTATCTTATTTAGTCTGCTCTGGTCTGGTCACTATTCCCACCTAGGGGAGACCGGGGATGGTTGTAACACGGGATAGTTGTAACCCTCTCAATATCTCCAATCAGGAACAAGCTAAAAATCATGTGACTCACTGTGCATATGCTCTGTTTAGTCATCAACCCTCATGTGAAGCAAGACCCTGTGATAAACTCTGCAGATCTTACTGACAAAAATCAGATTTTGAGGTAAGAAAGTTTTTGTGATGGCATCACCTGCTCTGTAGTTAGATTCACCAAACTTATTTCAGGTTCATCACCAGTTTGTATAGATATATTTGATGTTAATTAGCAATGCTAAAGTTTTAACATGTACAGCGCATTCGGAAAGTATAGTACTTTTTGTTACGTTACAGCCTTATTCTAAAATTGATTTTCCTCATCAATCTACCAACAATATTCCATAATGACAAAACAAAAACAGTTTTCTTTTTAAATGTTTGCAAATTAAAAAACAAAACAAACAGAAATATCACATTAACATAAGTATTCAGACCCTTTACTCAGTACTTTGTTGAAGCACCTTTGGCAGCGATTACAGCCTCAAGTCTTTGTGGGTATGACGCTACAAGATTGGCACACCTGTATTTGGGGAGTTTCTCCCATTCTTCTCTGCAGATCCTCTCAAGCTCTGTCAGGTTGGATGGGGAGCGTTGCTGCACAGCTATGTTCAGGTCTCTCCAGAGATGTTCGATCGGGTTCAAGTCCGGGCTCTGGCTGGGCCACTCAAGGACATTCAGAGACTTGTCCCGAAGCCACTCCTGCGTTGCCTTGGTTGTGTGCTTAGGGTCGTTCGCCCCAGTCTGTGGTCCTGAGCACTCTGGCGCAGGTTTTCATCAAGGATCTCTCTGTACTTTGCTCCGTTCATCTTTCCCTCGATTCTGACTAGTCTCCCAGTCGCTGCCACTGAAAAACATCCCCACAGCATGATGCTGCCAACACCATGCGTCACCGTAGGGATTGTGCCAGGTTTCCTCCAGGCGTGATGCTTGGCTTTCAGGCCAAAGAGGTTTCATCAGACTAGAGAATCAGACTGTTTCTCATGGTCTGTCCTTTAGGTGCCTTTTGGCAAACTCCAAGTGGGCTGTCATATGCCTTTCACTGAGGAGTGGCTTCCGTCTGACCACTCTACCATAAAGGCCTGATTGGTGGAGTGCTGCAGAGATGGTTGTCCTTCTGGAAGTTTCTCCCATCTCCACAGAGGAACTCTAGAGCTCTGTCAGAGTGACCATCGGGTTCTTGGTCACCTCCCTGACCAAGGCCCTTCTCCCCCGATTGCTCAGTTTGGCAGGGCAGCCAGCTAGGAAGAGTCTTGGTGGTTCCAAACTTCTTCCATTTAAGAATGATGGAAGCCACTGTGTTCTTGGGGACCTTCAATGCTGCAGAAATATTTTGGTACCCTTTCCCAGATCTGTGCCTCGACACAATCCTGTCTCGGAGCTCTCCTGACAATTCCTTCGACCTCATGGCTTGGTTTTTGCTCTGACATGCACTGTCAACTCTGGGACCTTATATAGACAGGTGTGTGCCTGTCCAAATCATGTCCAATCAATTGAATTTACCACAGGTGGACTCCAATCAAGTTGTAGAAATATCTCAAGGATGATCACTGGAAACAGGATGCACCTGAGCTCAATTTCGAATCTCATAGCAAAGGTTCTGAATACTTATGTAAATAAGGTATTTCTGTTTACAAAGATTTCAACAAATCTGTTTTCGCTTCATCATTATCGGGTATTGATGCGGAAATGTTTTATTTAATCCATTTTAGAATAAGGCTGTAACGTAACAACATTTGAAAAAAGGGAAGGGGTCTGAATACTTTCCGAATGCACTGTAGCTAAAATTGCAGCTAGCTAATGGCTGCAAGGGTCAGGGTTAGTTGTAACAAGCCCATCGAGGTCTGGGTGCAGTGCTGGGAATGCAAATGATGGGCCCACCAAGCCTGTACCCCAGGACTACCATACCACTGTCACAACTACCTGTAACCCAGGACTACCATACCACTGTCACAACTACCTGTAACCCAGGACTACCATACCACTGTCACAACTACCTGTATCCCAGGACTACCATACCACTGTCACAACTACCTGTAACCCAGGACTACCATACCACTGTCACAACTACCTGTATCCCAGGACTACCATACCACTGTCACAACTACCTGTATCCCAGGACTACCATACCACTGTCACAACTACCTGTAACCCAGGACTACCATACCACTGTCACAACTACCTGTAACCCAGGACTACCATACCACTGTCACAACTACCTGTAACCCAGGACTACCATACCACTGTCACAACTACCTGTAACCCAGGACTACCATACCACTGTCACAACTACCTGTAACCCAGGACTACCATACCACTGTCACAACTACCTGTAACCCAGGACTACCATACCACTGTCACAACTACCTGTAACCCAGGACTACCATACCACTGTCACAACTACCTGTAACCCAGGACTACCATACCACTGTCACAACTGTGACTCTGATTGAGTGTCTAACATCTCTATCATCCAACATCTCTCTCAAATTCACTCACACGCACACGCACACACACACAGACACACACACACACACACACACACACCACAAACATTGTTTAGTTGAGATGTTGTTGTTTAGTTGAGATGTTGTTGTTTAGTTGAGATGTTGTTGTTTAGTTGAGATGTTGTTGTTTAGTTCAGATGTTGTTGTTTAGTTCAGATGTTGTTGTTTAGTTCAGATGTTGTTGTTTAGTTGAGAATGGCCAGTAAATGGAGTGTGTAAATAATGAACACTTTGTATTATGACTTTATTATTTCTGCCACACAAAATGTTAAACACGGCAATGTTGTTCTCATGTTCTCATTAAAGGCTTTCAATATCTTGTTGAATGTCATGATTAATGCATTTTTTCAAACTGTTACATTTCACCCCAAGCCCTGTTACAACTGACCCAGGACCAGGAGGTGGGGTAAATCAACTGACCCAGGAGGTGGGGTAAATCAACTGACCCAGGAGGTGGGGTAAATCAACTGACCCAGGAGGTGGGGTAAATCAACTGACCCAGGAGGTGGGGTAAATCAACTGACCCAGGAGGTGGGGTAAATCAACTGACCCAGGAGGTGGGGTAAATCAACTGACCCAGGAGGTGGGGTAAATTGTAATATTTCACTCCTTGTATTTGAGACAAAGTCACACCTTGTCTGTTTGATTTAGAGAGAATACAAATTCCAATTTGTAGCAGACAGATGGAAGTTGGTCCTATCACATTTTGAATGTCGTAGCTCAAACAATCTCTGAGAAATTGACAAAAAATGCAAAAGTGTTACAACTATCCCACATACCTAAACAAAATTTTAAAAAACACTGAATCACCAAATGTATTCATGACTGAAAATTGCTCATTAAAGTTAGTCATCTTGTGATCGGCCCTTATATTGTTACACTTTTCTTATTGATGCATGTATGTGTTATTATTGTGTGGCTTGAAGATATGAAACAGATTGAATAGTGGGAAGGGAACCTGATAGGAAGGCAAAATAACCTTTAAAATGAGCCTGACATAATAATATATGGTAGTTAGCAGACGCTTTTATCCACACAGGATAAACAGAATCCAGGATAGCAACACACATTCATGCATGCATGCATATTTTACGTCCCGGGAATCAAACCCGCTATCCTGGCGTTACAAGCCCCATGCTCTATACCAACTGAGGACCACGACAGCACAGAGTTTCTAAACCCAGAGGCGCAACATCGCAAGACTTCTGGGAACACTTGCAAAACAAGACTAGGATGGGGTTTGAGAAGTCTTTGAGAGAAGTGAAAAATTCTTCCTTAGTTGTTAATTTTCTCGAAATCTAAAAGGCACAACGTAGATTTGAACCAATGTCTTAAAAAGTTTAACATGTTATTACTCCAACCTTGGGAAAGTGACAAACTCACAAAGGAGTGCCCATGAGTTGACGACCTGCACATGCGCAGTTCGACGCGAGACGACCGTTGGACCCGATGACGTTTTCAAACGCATGATCTTAGCTAGCCAACATTGCCATGACATCGTCTACAAGTGTGATCGGGGATTTCTATTGGAAAAGCAGTTTTTGGTTCGTACTGTACTGTCTTTGATAATATGCCTAATATGCTTAGTATCCTTTATACAACGGGTGGATATAATCCTGAATGCTGATTGGTTAAAACCGCATTCCAGCCGGTGTCTATTCCACAAGTTACCACCAGCTAAATCTATGACGTTAAAATGCCTATTTACTCTGTTCCATCTGACTGCACAATCCACTGTCTCATCAGCCCAGCCAGGCAATTTATAAACTTGATCTCTACTATAAAAAGCATCTAGACATTATCTCACGTTTCTTTTAGACTAACATTTAGTTTTCAACAGCAGAGATTTGTATAAACCTTGCTGTCTGTCTCTCTGACATTTGCAACATTGAATATTCAAATTCGATCTCCAGCTGTCCCATAGTAATGAACATGTCGGGAGTTGGGACGAGACAGACAGGCAGGCAGCATTTCTCAGCAAGTCGAAATCATGAATCAGCTGGCATCATTTTTATGGATATATACAAAGAAATGTAAATTGACAGCTATTTTGCAGTCTTTCCAGCTTCAGTTTTAAGTGATTGTGTTAGCTGTGCTGTTGGCTAGCTCCTCTAAACAACAGTGTCCTGACGAGAGAGCACATTTTCTATGCCAGGCAAAATTGTGCCTCATTAGCTCATTGTTATTGATGTATCCAAATAAATGTCACTAGAAAACAGCTAAAACAAAATGCAAATGCAGCTACTGTTGTTATTTTGGCTGCACTGTTTGACGTGACTGTAAGTTAGCCGTAGTTGGCTGGCTAGCAAGCAAGGGATAAGAACATTGCCAGCCAGTATGGCAATGGAACATTTAGAACGAACAACTGGGTCGCGTCCATAGATAACGTCTCTGGTAACCGAACCAATAGAACGAACGACCAGCCGGCTTGGGTAGCAACCCTAGATTTATGTCTGGACTATATCTAATGGAAGGATGAAATAGTATGAATAAATTAATCAAAACAATGTTTTTAATGAAAATATGTCAATCATTATTTGAATATGTTGGTAACCTGTTGTATAAAAGTGATAATGCCCTCGAAGCCGGTGTTTGGAAGATATATTTGCACAGTGTGCTGGCCCTCGACTTTGTCACTAGCCTAACAACGTCCGTACCAATTTATCCTCCAAACACTGGCTTCTCGGGCATTATCACTTAATTATACCTTGGCATTGTTGAATACTAGTTTCTGATTGATGTGAAGGGCATTCTGGAGCGTGCATTATTTCACTATAACACAAGGTATATCAACACGGTAGAATTCAATGGCTATAGTTCATTCTACATGTTCTATGTTTGAGCGGCATTTGAAAGCAAAGGTCAAATTGAAAATGAATGAATTCGATTTTTCATAACAGCAAGCTAAAGGCTGATGGTTTGGTTAGCTAAACTGGCGAGTATTTTTGTGTGGTTACCAAGGCAACTACCGTAGCTATCTAGTAAACTTGCTAGCTACTTCAGTGGATGTTGAACAAATTTCTACCCGGGGGAGGGGTGTGGAAGTGCTGAGGAGTATTTTTCTCCGCTCATACAGGAGAAATAAAGGCCTAGTTCACTAATTTGGTGTTTTTTATTAAAATGTTTGTACTTAATCTTTTTTTAGATGTCGATTTATCAGGGGGTGCTGCATCACCTTCAGCATGGCTATGGGCAAATGTGTTAAATTAAAGCCTTGATACATAAACATACAGACTCCCGAGTGGCGCAGTGGTCTAAGGCACTGCATCACAGTGCTAGCTGTGCCACTAGAGATCCTGGTTCGAATCCAGGCTCTGCTGTAGCCGGCCGCAACCGGGAGAGCAATGGGGCGGCGCACAATTGGCCCAGCGTCGTCCAGGGTAGGGGAGGGAATGGCCGGCAGGGAGATAGCTCAGTTGGTAGAGCATGGCGTTTGCAACGCCAGGGTTGTGGGTTCAATTCCCATGGGGTATGAAAATCAAAAATAATAATGCATGCACTAACTGTAAGTCGCTCTGGATAAGAGCGTCTGCTAAATGATGTAAATGTAAATAAAGCTAGTTATTATTCTAGTCCAGTGTAAAAGTACAATTTCAGTGGATTATAGTAGTACGTCATCTTTTTGATTACACGTCGTATACACTGAGTGTAAAAAATGTTTTTGGAACAACCTCAGATCAACATCATTTCGTCTGGGCATGGACTCCACAAGGTGTCGAAAGCGTTCCACAGGAATACTGGCCCGTGTTGACTCCAATGCTTCCCACAGTTGTGGCGGCAGGTAGCTTAGTGGTTAAGAGCGTTGTGCCAGCAACCGAAAGGTCGCTGGTTCTAATCCCAGAGCCGCCGACTAGGTGAAAAATCTGTCGATGTGCCCTTGAGCAAGGCACTTAAGCCTAATTGCTCCTGTAAGTCGCTCTGGATAAGAGCGTCTAAGTCGCTCTGGATAGGAGTGTCTGCTAAATGACTAAAATGTAAGTTGGCTGGTAGTGGATCTCTACTCCGAATAGCTCGTTCCATCTCATCCCACAGATGCTCAATTGGATTGAGATCTGGTGACTGGGCAGGCCACTGCAGTAATCTGAATTCTTCTTAACCTGTCTCCTCCCCTTCGTCTACAGCAGTCCTTCTCAAATAGTGGGGCGCGCCCCCCTGGGGGGGCTCGGAGCGATGCCAGGGGGGGCGTGTGTGACCCCGGGAAACCTGCTTTTTTTTGCCGCAGGGAGTAGGTTTTTCTTTGCACCGAACAAGAGCACAGAGCAGGAGATATGAAGTGCAGATAACAAACCCTTAAGAGACACCATGGAAACATATTTAACAGGGATGAAAAGAAAGGCGGAGAGAGACGGAGATAATGAGACAAACGTAAGTCTCCCGAAAGCTAAGACGAGGAAATATGATGAAGCGTATGTAGCGCTTGGCTTCACTGTGACTATGGTGGGAGAAGAGGAAAGACCGGTATGTTTACTGTGTCTAAAAATGTTGGCAGCGGACAGCATGAAGCCAAATAAATTAAGGCGTCACTTAAAGACATTACACCCCAATCACGCTGATAAGCCACTTGAGTTTTTTCAGCGAAAACGTGCCGAATATTGCCAACAATCGTCCCGCTTTGTGAATGCTACTTCAGTAAACCAGCGAGCACTGTTAGCATCATATAAGGTGGCGTACCAAATTGCTCAGTGCAACAAAAAAAACACTCCATAGCAGAGGAGCTGATACTGCCTGCAGCATTAGACATGGTCTCTGTCATGCTGGATGACGCAAGTGCTGCAAAAATAAAAACTATCCCTCTGTCCAATGACACTGTCGCCAGACGTGTATAAATGACATTGCTAACGATCTTAAAGAACAGCTGGTAGATAAACTCAAAGACAAACGTTTTGCCTTACAGTTCGATGAAGCAACTGACAGCAACAAAGACTGTTTGTTTATCGCTTATGTACGTTTTGACATGACAAACTCCCTGTGTGAGGATCTACTTTTTTGTAAATATGTCAGAGACAGAGCCACAGCTGAAGAGCTATTCAAAATGCTGGACTGCTTTCTGACTGAGAATGGGCTAAAGTGGGAGAACTGCATTGGTGTTTGCAGTGATGGTGCACAGACCATGGCAGGGATGAGAAAAGGACTTTGGGCACTCATCAAGAAGGCCTCACCTAATGCTGAGTGGACACACTGTGTTATACACAGAGAAGCACTGGCATCAAGGCACGTTTCCTCTGAATTAAGTGAGGTTATGACTGACATTGTAGGTGTAGTACATTTTATAAAGACCAGACCACTAAAAACAAGAGTATTCTCTGCTATCTGTGAGGAGATGGGAGCTGAACATCAAGCTGTGCTGTTTCACAGTGAAGCAAGGTGGCTGTCACGAGGAAAAGTCTTGTCCCAAGTTTTTGAGCTCAGAGAGCAGATAAGAATGTTTTCGGAGCAGGAGCACAAGTATGACCTCGCAGAAAAATTTAGTGATGAGAACTTCCTGGCAAAACTGGCCTACCTGAGTGACATATTTGGAAAGCTAAATGAACTAAATCTACAGCTTCAAGGGAAAGATAAACACCTCCCTCAGGTCACAGACAAGATCAGCTCTTTCACTCGAAAGCTTGCAATGTGGGGCAGGCGACTTGATGAAGGAAATACTGATTGATTCGAGAACCTGCATGAATTTGTTGACACTACTGACTATGATGCTACCTCAGTGATTCCATATATTAAAGAGCATATTTCATCACTGATGGGATTCTTTAAAAAGTACTTCCCTGAAAACAGTTCCCAATATGACTGGGTGAGAGATCCTTTCAATGCACCAGCTCCAATTGGTTTCAGCTCTGCAGAGGAGGACCAGTTTATTGATATGACGTCTGACTCCACATTGAGACTGAGGTTCACATCACAGACCGAGTGAATTCTGGCTGAGTGTAGAGAGGCAGTATCCACTCTTAGGGCAGAGGGCCATGGGCATTCTTCTTCCTTTTGAAACATCTTATCTTTGTGAGACTGGCTTCTCTGCTGTTGCTGCACTGAAGACCAAGTACAGGTCCCAGCTAAACATTGAGCAGGAGCTGAGAGTTGCAGTATCATGCTTCAAACCCCGTTTCGAAAAGCTGTGCACTGCAAAACGTGCTCATTGTAGCCATTAATCCTGACTTCCTCATTAAGTATTTTCTGTTACAGACTAAAAAACAATGTTAATAAAGTTATTCTTTGTTGTAAGTTGATCTGTATTTCTTTCTTTATTTTTGTTTTGTTTTCTTTAATGTTAATAAGGATACAATGTTATGCAGAGGTGTACTTATAACAATTGTATAGACAAATTATACTATTTACAGTCACGGCGGAAAGTTGGGGGGCGCGAAATGTTTACTTCTTCCTAGGGGGGGCGTAACAGAAAATAATTGAGAAGCACTGGTCTACAGTGATTGAAGTGGATTTAACAGGTGACATCAATAAGGGATCACAGCGTTCACCTGGTCAGTCCTGTCATGGAAAGAGCAGGTGTTCCTGTTTTGTACAGTGCCTTCGGAAAGTATTCAAACCCCTTGACTTTTACCACATATTGTTACGTTACTGCCTTCTTCTAAAATGGATTAAATTGTATTTATTCCTCATCAATCTACACACAATACCCCATAATGACAAAGCAAAAACAGGTTTTTAGAAATGTTTGCAAATGTATTAAAAATAAAAAACAGAAACATCACACTTACATAAGTATTCAGACCCTTTACTCAGTACTTTGTTGAAGCACCTTTGGCAGCGATTACAGCATAGAGTCTTCTTGGGTATGACGCTACAAGCTTGGCACACCTGTATTTGGGGAGTTTCTCCCATTCTTCTCTGCAGATCCTCTCAAGCTCTGTCAGGTTGGATGAGGAGCGTTGCTGCACAGCTATGTTCAGGTCTCTCCAGAGATGTTAGATCGGATTCAAGTCCGGGCTCTGGCTGGGCCACTCAAGGATATTCAGAGACTTGTCCCGAAACCACTCCTGCATTGTCTTGGCTGTGTGCTTAGGGTTGTTGTCCTGTTGGAAGGTGAGCCTTTGCCCCAGTCTGAGGTCCTGAGTGCTCTGCAGCAGGTTTTCATCAAGGATCTCTCTGTACTTTGCTCCGTTCATCTTTTCCTCGATGCTGACTAGTCTCCCAGTCCCTGCCGCTGAAAAAACATCCCCACAGCATGATGCTGCCACCACCATGCTTCACCGTAGGGATGGTGCCAGGTTTCCTCCAGACGTGACGCTTGGCATGCAGGCCAAAGTGTTCAATCTTGGTTACATCAGACCAGAGAATCATATTTGTCATGGTCTGAGAGTCTTTAAGTGCCTTTTTGCAAACTGCAAGCGGGCTGTCACGTGCCTTTTACTGAGGAGTGGCTTCCGTCTGACCATTCTACCATAAAGGCCTGATTGGTGGAGTGCTGCAGAGATGGTTGACCTTCTGGAAGGTTCTCCCATCTCCACAGAGGAACTCTAGAGCTCTGTCAGAGTGACCATCGGGTTCTTGGTCACCTCCCTTACCAAGGCCCTTCTCCTCTGATTGCTCAGTTTAGCCGGGCGGCCAGCTCTAGAAAGAGTCTTAGTGGTTCCAACTTCTTCCATTTAAGAATGATGGGAGCCACTGTGTTCTTGGGGACCTTCAATGCTGCAGACATTTTTGGTACCCTTCCCCAGATCTGTGCTTCGACACAATTCTGTCTCTGAGCTCTCTGGACAATTCCTTCGACCTCATGGCTTGGTTTTTGCTCTGACATGCACTGTACTTGGCGCCGACAAAGATGGCGGCCTCGCGACTATCTCTTAAGAAACATTGCGGTATTTTGTTTTGTTATGAAAGTGTTTTGTGTCATTACATACAGCCGGGAAAAACTATTAGATATCAGAGTGACGGTAACTCACCAGCATTAAGACCAGGAATACGACTTTCCCGAAGCAGATCCTTTATTTGCTCTCCCCAGGGCAACTGAACTGATTCCAGCGGCTGACCCAAAACATTGCCGGCGGAGGAGAGGCACTCGGAGCGGCCTGCTGGTTCGACTTAGGAGGCGCGCACACCACCCACCGCTTCTAAGTATATTACTCGCTAATGTTCAGTCTTTGGATAACAAAGTTGACGAGTTCAGGGCGAGGGTTTCTTACCAGAGAGACATCAGGGATTGTAACATACTCTGTTTCACAGAAACATGGCTCTCTCAGAATATACTGTCTGAGTTGGTCCAGCCAGTTGGGTTCTCAGTTCATCGCGCAGACAGAAATAAATATCTCTCCGGGAAGCAGAAGGGCGGAGGTGTGTGTTTCATGATTAACGACTCAGGTGTAATTGTAGTAACATAGAGGAACTTGAGTCCTTCTGTTCACCCGACCTAGAATACCTCACAATCAAATGCCGACCATATTATCTCCCAAGAGAATTTTCTTCGGTTGTAGTCATGGCCGTGTATATCCCCCCTCAAGCCGACACCATGACGGACCTCAAAGAACTTCACTGGACTTTATGCAAACTGGAAAGTTGGCATAAAGGCTGCATTTAATGTAGCCGGGGATTTTAACAAAGCAAATTTGAGGACTAGGCTGCCGAAGTTCTATCAACATATCAACTGTTGTACTCGGGCTGCTAAAATCCTCAACCATTGCTATTCGAACTTCCGGGATGGTTATAAGGCCCTCCCCCGCCCTCCTTTCGGCAAATCTGACCACCTCCATTTTGCTCCTCCCTTCCTATAGGCAGAAACTCAAACAGGAAGTACTCATGCTAAGGACAATTCAACGCTGGTCTGACCAATCAGAATCCACGCTTCAAGATTGTTTTGATCATGCGGACTGGGATATGTTCCGGGTAGCTTGCGAAAATAATTTAGACAAATACACTGAAACGGTGACTGAGTTTATCAGGAAGTGTATAGGAGATGTTGTGCCCACTGTTACTATTAAAACCTACCCTAACCAGAAATCGTGGATAGATGGCAGCATTCGCACAAAATTGAAAGCGCGAACCACCGCATTTAACCATGGCAAGGTGACTGGGAATATGGCAGAATACAAACAGTATAGCTACTCACTCCACACGGCAATTAAACTGGTAAAACATCAGTATAGAGACAAAGTGGAGTAGCAATTCAACAGCTCAGACACGAGACAAATGTGGCAGGGTCTACAGACAATCGCGGACTACAAAAAGGAAAACCAGCCACGTAGCCAACACCGACGTCTCGCTTCCAGACAAGCTAAACACCTTCTTCGCCCACTTTGAGGATAACACAGTGCCACCGACACGGCCCACTACCAAGGACTGTGGGCTCTCCTTCTCCGTAGCCGAAGTGAGTAAGACATTTAAGCATGTTAACCCCCGCAAGGCTGCCGGCCCAGACAGCATCCCTAGCCGACGTAATGACGTAAACGTAAACGTAGCCGCGTCCTCAGAGTATGCGCAGACCAGCTGGCTGGTGTGTTTACAGACATATTCAATCTCTCCCTATCCTAGTCTGCTGTCCCCACTTGCTTCAAGATGGCCACCATTGTTCCTGTACCCAAGAAAGCAAAGGTAACTGAACTAAATGACTATTACCCCGTAGCACTCACCTCTGTCATCATGAAGTGCTTTGAGAGACTAGTCAAGGATCATATCACCTCTACCTTACCTGTCACCCTAGACACACTTCAATTTGCTTACCGCCCCAATAGATCCACAGACGATACAATTGCCATCACACTGCACACTGCCCTATCCCATCTGGACAAAATGAATACCTATGTAAGAATGCTGTTCATTGACTATAGCTCAGCATTCAACACCACAGTACCCTCCAAGCTCATCATTAAACCCGAGGCCCTGGGTCTGAACCCCGCACTGTGCAACTGGGTCCTGGACTTCCTGACGGGCCGCCCCCAGGTGGTGAAGGTAGGAAACAACATCTACACTTCGCTGATCCTCAACACAGGGGCCCCACAAGGGTGCGTGCTCAGGCCCCTCCTGTACTCCCTGTTCACCCATGACTGCGTGGCAAAGCACGCCTCCAACTCAATCATCAAGTTTGCAGACGACACAACAGTAGTAGGCCTGATTACCAACAATGACGAGACAGCCTACAGGGAGGAGGTGAGGGCTCTGGGAGTGTGGTGCCAGGAAAATAACCTCTCACTCAACGTCAACAAAACAAAAGTGATGATCGTGGACTTCAGGAAACAGCAGAGGGTGCACCCCCCTATCCACATCGATGGGACCACAGTGGAGAAGGTGGAAAGCTTAAAGTTCCTTGGCGTACACATCACTGACTAACTGAAATGGTCCACCCATGCAGGCAGTGTGGTGAAGAAGGCGCAACAGAGCCTCTTCAACCTCAGGAGGCTGAAGAAATTTGGCTTGGCACCTAAAACCCTCACAAACGTTTACAGATGCACAATTGAGAGCATCCTATCTGGCTGTATCACCGCCTGGTACGGCAACTGCACCGCCCGCAACCGCAGGGCTCTCCAGAGGGTGATGTGGTCTGCCGAATGCATTACCGGGGGCAAACTATCTGCCCTCCAGGACACCTACAGCACCCGATGTCACAGGAAGGCCAAAAAGATCATAAAGGACATCAACCACCCGAGCCACTGCCTGTTCACCCCGCTATCATCCAGAAGGCGAGGTCAGTACAGGTGCATCAAAGCTGGGACAGAGAGAATGAAAACCAGCTTCTATCTCAAGGCCATCAGACTGTTAAATAGCCATCACTAGCACATTAGAGGCTGCTGCTGCCTATTGAAATCACTGGCCACTTTAAGAAATGGAACACTAGTCACTTTAATAATGTTTACATATCCTGCATTACTCATCTCATATGTATATACTGTATTCTATAATATTCTACTGTATTTTAGTCCATGCCGCTCTGTCATTGCTTGTCCATATATGTATATATTCTTAAATTCCATTCCTTACTTAGATTTGTGTGTAATGGGTATATGTTGTGAACTTGTTAGATATTACTTGTTAGATATTACTGCACTGTCAGAGCTAGAAGCACAAGCATTTCGCTACACCCGCTATAACATCTGCTAAACACGTGTATGTGACAAATAACATTTGATTTGATTTGAAATGTGGGACCTTATATAGACAGGTGTGTGCCTTTCAAAATCAAGTCCAATCAATTGAATTTACCAAAGGTGGACTCCAATCAAGTTGTAGAAACATCTCAAAATTAAATCAAATCAAATCAAATTGTATTTGTCACATACACGTGTTTAGCAGATGTTATAGCGGGTGTAGCGAAATGCTTGTGTTTCTAGCTCCGACAGTGCAGTAATATCTAACAAGTAATATCTAACAATTTCACAACATATACCCAATGGAAACAGGATGCACCTGAGCTCAATTTCGAGTCTCATAGGAAAAGATCTGAATAATTATGTTAATAAGGTATTTCTGTTTTTAATGTTTAATAAATTTGCAAAAATGTCTACAAAACAGTTTTCACTTCGTCATTATGGAGTATTGTGTTGGATATCTGTTGCTGAGAAAAAAATATATTTAATCCATTTTAGAATAAGGCTGTAATATAACAAAAGCAACAGATATCCAACATCTTCTCTCCTGGATCTTGGTATAATCTGAGGTTAGTGTGTGTGAGGTATAATCTGAGGTTAGGGTGTATGAGGTATAATCTGAGAGGGTCTGTGAAGTATAATCTGAGGTTAGGGTGTATGAGGTATAATCTGAGAGGGTCTGTGAAGTATAATCTGAGGTTAGGGTGTATGAGGTATAATCTGAGAGGGTCTGTGAGGTATAATCTGAGGTTAGGGTGTATGAGGTATAATCTGAGAGGGTCTGTGAAGTATAATCTGAGGTTAGGGGTGTATGAGGTATAATCTGAGAGGGTCTGTGAGGTATAATCTGAGGTTAGGGGTGTATGAGGTATAATCTGAGAGGGTCTGTGAAGTATAATCTGAGGTTAGGGTGTATGAGGTATAATCTGAGAGGGTCTGTGAAGTATAATCTGAGGTTAGGGTGTATGAGGTATAATCTGAGAGGGTCTGTGAAGTATAATCTGAGGTTAGGGTGTATGAGGTATAATCTGAGAGGGTCTGTGAGGTATAATCTGAGGTTAGGGTGTATGAGGTATAATCTGAGAGGGTCTGTGAAGTATAATCTGAGGTTAGGGTGTATGAGGTATAATCTGAGAGGGTCTGTGAGGTATAATCTGAGGTTAGGGTGTATGAGGTATAATCTAAGAGGGTCTGTGAAGTATAATCTGAGGTTAGGGTGTATGAGGTATAATCTGAGAGGGTCTGTGAAGTATAATCTGAGGTTAGGGTGTATGAGGTATAATCTGAGAGTGTCTGTGAAGTATAATCTGAGGTTAGGGTGTATGTGGTATAATCTGAGGTTAGGGTGTATGAGGTATAATCTGAGAGGGTCTGTGAAGTATAATCTGAGGTTAGGGTGTATGAGGTATAATCTGAGAGGGTCTGTGAAGTATAATCTGAGGTTAGGGTGTATGAGGTATAATCTGAGAGGGTCTGTGAAGTATAATCTGAGGTTAGGGTGTATGAGGTATAATCTGAGAGGGTCTGTGAAGTATAATCTGAGGTTAGGGTGTATGAGGTATAATCTGAGAGGGTCTGTGAGGTATAATCTGAGGTTAGGGTGTATGAGCCAGGGTCAATAAATTGTGGATGAAATTAAAGTCAAGCAGTCATATAACAGTATGAGGGCCTGACTCACTCAGACAATCTGTTCACTGCAGTCTAATACATGTTATTTTCATCTCTTACCAAATAGAATTGATTCTCTATTACTTTTGATTAGATCAAAATTAATGGGGCAAAAGTTGGAGAATTGAGAACTAACTACCATCATAGTAGTGTGAAGACGGAACAGAAGAGAGGGTGTGTAGTGAAGACGGAACAGAAGTGAGGGTGTGTAGTGAAGACGGAACAGAAGAGAGGGTGTGTAGTGAAGACGGAACAGAAGTGAGGGTGTGTAGTGAAGACGGAACAGAAGAGAGGGTGTGTAGTGAAGACGGAACAGAAGAGAGGTGTGTAGTGAAGACGGAACAGAAGAGAGGGTGTGTAGTGAAGACGGAACAGAAGAGAGGGTGTGTAGTGAAGACGGAACAGAAGAGAGGGTGTGTAGTGAAGACGGAACAGAAGTGAGGGTGTGTAGTGAAGACGGAACAGAAGAGAGGGTGTGTAGTGAAGACGGAACAGAAGAGAGGGTGTGTAGTGAAGACGGAACAGAAGAGAGGGTGTGTAGTGAAGACGGAACAGAAGAGAGGGTGTGTAGTGAAGACAGAACAGAAGTGAGGGTGTGTAGTGAAGACGGAACAGAAGTGAGGGTGTGTAGTGAAGACGGAACAGAAGTGAGGGTGTGTAGTGAAGACGGAACAGAAGTGAGGGTGTGTAGTGAAGACGGAACAGAAGTGAGGGTGTGTAGTGAAGACGGAACAGAAGAGAGGGTGTGTAGTGAAGACGGAACAGAAGAGAGGGTGTGTAGTGAAGACGGAACAGAAGTGAGGGTGTGTAGTGAAGACGGAACAGAAGTGAGGGTGTGTAGTGAAGACGGAACAGAAGAGAGGGTGTGTAGTGAAGACGGAACAGAAGAGAGGGTGTGTAGTGAAGACGGAACAGAAGAGAGGGTGTGTAGTGAAGGGAACAGAAGTGAGGGTGTGTAGTGAAGACGGAACAGAAGAGAGGGTGTGTAGTGAAGACGGAACAGAAGAGAGGGTGTGTAGTGAAGACGGAACAGAAGTGAGGGTGTGTAGTGAAGACGGAACAGAAGAGAGGGTGTGTAGTGAAGGGAACAGAAGAGAGGGTGTGTAGTGAAGACGGAACAGAAGAGAGGGTGTGTAGTGAAGACGGAACAGAAGAGAGGGTGTGTAGTGAAGACGGAACAGAAGAGAGGGTGTGTAGTGAAGACGGAACAGAAGAGAGGGTGTGTAGTGAAGACGGAACAGAAGTGAGGGTGTGTAGTGAAGACGGAACAGAAGAGAGGGTGTGTAGTGAAGGCGGAACAGAAGAGAGGGTGTGTAGTGAAGACGGAACAGAAGAGAGGGTGTGTAGTGAAGGTGTGTAGTGAAGGGAACAGAAGTGAGGGTGTGTAGTGAAGACGGAACAGAAGAGAGGGTGTGTAGTGAAGACGGAACAGAAGAGAGGGTGTGTAGTGAAGACGGAACAGAAGAGAGGGTGTGTAGTGAAGGGAACAGAAGTGAGGGTGTGTAGTGAAGACGGAACAGAAGAGAGGGTGTGTAGTGAAGACGGAACAGAAGAGAGGGTGTGTAGTGAAGACGGAACAGAAGAGAGGGTGTGTAGTGAAGACGGAACAGAAGAGAGGGTGTGTAGTGAAGACGGAACAGAAGAGAGGGTGTGTAGTGAAGACGGAACAGAAGAGAGGGGTGTGTAGTGAAGACAGAACAGAAGAGAGGGTGTGTAGTGAAGACGGAACAGAAGAGAGGGTGTGTAGTGAAGACGGAACAGAAGAGAGGGTGTGTAGTGAAGACGGAACAGAAGAGAGGGTGTGTAGTGAAGATGGAACAGAAGAGAGGGTGTGTGTTCTAATCTCTTCAGTAGCTGTCTATTTACGCTGTCATAGCTTGGTCCCCCTCAAACCCTTTACCCCTCTGGGGAGTCAAAGATCAGGGGTTAAAACATGTGAACGGGCTATGCTTTGTGTGTTTGTGCCGTGGGGGGGTTAGGGTTAGGGGGGAGGGGAGGGGGGGCTCCAGTTTCACCACACCACTTGTATGACTGATCAACCGTGAAAAGGACCCACCATTATAATAATAATAATACTATTAGTATAATATAATATTAGTATAATATTATACTATTAGTATAATATAATAATTTTATACTAATAATATTATACTATTAGTATAATATAATAATTTTGTCCATTGCTAGCTGCAGTAGAGGCAATTGGATGTCTATTTGGATTGTTTTGGAGGGATCAAACATAACTCATCATTAGACATGTACTAAACGTTTCATAATTGAGTCATAGACATTTGAAATTATAATCTCAATATCCTTAGTCTTAGACACATGTACATGTAAATAACTGACCATACACTTGATTGATAAACCTGAAATGTATTTGACACAAAACGCTGCACTTTACCAGAGTATTCCTGGCATACGATACAAGAATCCAACGGTGTGGATTTACATTCACAAGACTGGAGGTTAGGAGGATACCTTCTCCTGACGGACACATCATCAGACCAATCACATTTAGTATACGATCATTCAGTTGTTCCTATAGGCTAGGTTGTTATTTGGCTGTATCCTATAGCTTTAAAAGAGTCATACACATACACGTAAATAATGTATACCTCTGTCACCGAGTGACTTAATAATATGTTCATCCAAACATCCAAACACAAAGATACAAATGCAAACATATGTACACATCGTTTTGGTCACAAAATGATAAAGGAACTCTAATTTGATCAAATATTGAACAAAATCGATCACAAAGAGGGGAAAATGTAGTGACAGGGTTGTGCTTGGTAAGACACTGAGAGACACTTCAATGACACAAAATAAACAACATATGCACCACTTACACACACACACACACATTACAGATAATTTTACAATCCATGACTTTTGTCAGTCATCAAATCAAATCAAATTTTGATTGGTCACATACTTAGCAGATGTTATTGCGGGTGTAGCGAAACCAGAAACATCTGTGAATGCTGTAAGATTAAAACACTCAAATTGATCTAACATGATATAACAACAACAACAACAACAACACTCATGTGGGATTTCCATAGAGGCCTTTTTGCTACATGGCCCTATTCTATATCCTCATCATTTCCTTTCAGGGAAGAGAATAAAGGGTCGTCGCAGACAACCACAGAAGAAGAAGACGAGAGAAATGAGAAAATAAAGAATCCATAAAGCCTAACAGCTCTTCAGTCAAGGGATGGAAGACAGACGGAATATAAAATAATTGATTCCAAAAGCTAGTCAATGAAGCAGCCTTTAATGATTGTGTGTTGGACTGTGGACAGATGCCATGTGGTGAGAGTCAGAGGGGAGCTAGTGAATAAACAGACAGAGAGAGAGAGAGAGAGAGAGAGAGAGAGAGAGAGAGAGAGAGAGAGAGAGAGAGAGAGAGAGAGAGAGAGAGAGAGAGAGAGAGAGAGAGAGAGAGAGAGAGGGAGGAGAGGAGAGAGAGAGAGAGAGAGGGAGGAGAAGGAGAGAGAGAGAGAGAGAGAGAGAGAGAGGAGGAGGAGAAGGAGAGAGAGAGAGAGAGGGAGAGGGCCTTGCTTATGTTATTCTCTGTATTGGATATTGGGTTAAATTTCAACAGAAAACAGGAGCAGTATATCAATACTGAGCCTGTCTATTCTGTCTCGCCTGTCTAGTCTGTCTATTCTGTCTCGCCTGTCTAGTCTGTCTAATCTGTCTTGCCTGTCTAGCCTGTCTAGTCTGTCTAGTCTGTCTAACCTGTCTAGCCTGTCTGAGCCTGTCTAGTCTGTCTAGCCTGTCTAGTCTGTCTATTCTGTCTCGCCTGTCTAGTCTGTCTAGCCTGTCTAGTCTGTCTAACCTGTCTAGCCTGTCTGAGCCTGTCTAGTCTGTCTAGCCTGTCTAATCTGTCTCGCCTGTCTAGTCTGTCTCGCCTGTCTAGTCTGTCCAGTCTGTCTCGCCTGTCTAGTCTGTCTTGCCTGTCTAGTCTGTCTAACCTGTCTAGCCTGTCTGAGCCTGTCTGAGCCTGTCTAGTCTGTCTAGCCTGTCTAGTCTGTCTATTCTGTCTCGCCTGTCTAGTCTGTCTAATCTGTCTCGCCTGTCTAGTCTGTCTTGCCTGTCTAGTCTGTCTAGCCTGTCTAGTCTGTCTAACCTGTCTAGCCTGTCTGAGCCTGTCTAGTCTGTCTAGCCTGTCTAGTCTGTCTAATCTGTCTTGCCTGTCTAGCCTGTCTAGTCTGTCTAGCCTGTCTAGTCTGTCTAATCTGTCTTGCCTGTCTAGTCTGTCTAGCCTGTCTAGTCTGTCTAGTCTGTCTAGTCTTGACCAATACCTTTACTGTACTCTAGTAGTACAGCTCTATGGGTATTTTACATTCATTTCAGAGGGTTTTTTTCTTGGATCAAATACAAACTGCTATTATTCTTATTTGACTTACTAATTCCAAGGCTGTGAGCATGTATCAATCTTTAAACAAGTCAAAGACTCAATGATAAGTCATAATTGAAAAGGGTAACATGATAAAAACAAATAATCATCATTGACATCAAGGAAACTAGATACAAAAACAAAAAAAGTGACATGTTTTTGCTTTTTTTTTTTACATCATCATTCATTTCTATGTCATTAACATTATTTCAGGTTGACATATTGATATAAAGAAATATAATAGATATGTATATCAATATAAATACAATATCTGATTATTCATGTAAGTAAGTCATCCACAGACAAGGAGCAAGTAACTTTCAACAAGGACAGACAAATGCCATGGAAACTGTAAGACCAGGAGGGAAATAGCTATTTGAAATCAGTTTAGATTACAAAAATAGTTGTGTTTTCTCAACAACATTTCATTAGTCTCATGTGTATATAATAATAACTCTGAATCTGAATGAACAGAGAACCAGTAGTGATATTACTGTCTCACCCCACACCATCCCAGCCTGGTTATCCCAACATTGCACTCACCATTGTATGACTTAATCTCTTTAGTCTCATGTTCAGGCTGGTTTAACCAAGCTACCGCCACCCCTCAACGCATCTCAAAACAGAACACCCCCCTCCCCAATCCTTCACAACAATCCAGTACACAGCGCCCTGGAACCAGCTTGGATACATAGATACATACAGAGAAATCCCACCTTTTGACATGAATGGAATTTCCGTTCTAGTAATTATATTTCTATGGATAGATATCTCTGTACTAATTTGTTACGAATCTGAATCAACATACAGTAGAGCTGCTTGCTGCATGCCTAGTGCCCCCTCTCCTCTCCTCTCCTCTCCTCTCCTCTCCTCTCCTCTCCTCTCCTCTCCTCTCCTCTCCTCTCCTCTCCCTGAGGGAAACAGTAGTCCTAAAGAGAACACATCACCTTACAGAAGAGCACACAGTGAACAGCTAACATACACACACATTCTGGGTCACACACACTCACACACACACAAACGTAAACACACACACACACACACTCTCACACACATACACAAAACATCACATTTTGAACTTGGAAAGGCATTGGAACTTGAAATTAGGGTTTGCATTGAATATGTGTTGTTCTGTTTAGGAGGATTACTGATGCATTTAACTACAGAGAAATGTAGAGGGAATATGTCTGCAAAGTTGAGGAGCGATGAATAGATCCAGAGACATATATTTAAATATACACTGAGTGTACAAAACATTAGGAACATTCCACCTGGGCAAGAGGAACACCTATGTGAGAATGCTATTCACTGACTACAGCTCAGTGTTCAACACCATAGTGCCCTCAAAGCTCATCACTAAGCTAAGGATCCTGGGACTAAACACCTCCCTCTGCAACTGGATCCTGGACTTTCTGACGGGCAGCCCCCAGGTGGTAAGGGTATCATTCAGATTGAGTGAATGTTTCTGTGGACAGGTGTCTTTTATACAGGTAACGAGCTGAGATTAGGAGCACACTCTTAAAGGGAGTCCTCCTAATCTCAGCTTGTTCCCTGTATAAAAGACACCTGTCCACAGAAGCAATCACTCAATCAGATTCCAAACTCTCCACCATGGCCAAGACCAAAGAGCTCTCCAAGCATGTCAGGGACAAGATTGTAGACCTACATAAGGCTGGAATGGGCTACAAGACCATCGCCAAGCAGCTTTGTGAGAAGGTGACAACAGTTGGTGCGATTATTCGCAAATGGAAGAAACACAAAAGAACTGTCAATCTCCCTCGGCCTGGGGCTCCATGCAAGATCTCACCTCGTGGAGTTGAAATGATCATGAGAACGGTGAGGAATCAGCCCAGAACTACACGGGAGGATCTTGTCAATGATCTCAAGGCAGCTGGGACCATAGTCACCAAGAAAACAATTGGTAACACACTACGCCGTGAAGGACTGAAATCCTGCAGCGCCCGCAAGGTCCCCCTGCTCAAGAAAGCACATATACATGCCCGTCTGAAGTTTGCCAATGAACATCTGAATGATTCAGAGGAGAACTGGGTGAAAGTGTTGTGGTCAGATGAGACCAAAATTGAGCTCTTTGGCATCAACTCAACTCGCCGTGTTTGGAGGAGGAGGAATGCTGCCTATGACCCCAAGAACACCATCCCCACCGTCAAACATGGAGGTGGAAACATTATGCTTTGGGGTTGTTTTTCTGCTAAGGGGACAGGACAACTTCACCGCATCAAAGGGACGATGGACGGCGCCATGTACCGTCAAATCTTGGGTGAGAACCTCCTTCCCTCAGCCAGGGCATTGAAAATGGGTCGTGGATGGGTATTCCAGCATGACAATGACCCAAAACACACGGCCAAGGCAACAAAGGAGTGGCTCAAGAAGAAGCACATTAAGGTCCTGGAGTGGCCTAGCCAGTCTCCAGACCTTAATCCCATAGAAAATCTGTGGAGGGAGCTGAACGTTCGAGTTGCCAAATGTCAGCTTCGAAACCTTAATGACTTGGAGAAGATCTGCAAAGAGGAGTGGGACAAAATCCCTCCTGAGATGTGTGCAAACCTGGTGGCCAACTACAAGAAACGTCTGACCTCTGTGATTGCCAACAAGGGTGTTGCCACCAAGTACTAAGTCATGTTTTGCAGAGGGGTCAAATACTTATTTCCCTCATTAAAATGCAAATCAATTTATAACATTTTTGACATGCGTTTTTCTGGATTTTGTTGTTGTTATTCTGTCTCTCACTGTTCAAATAAACCTACCATTAAAATTATAGACTGATCATGTCTTTGTCAGTGGTCAAACGTACAAAATCAGCAGGGGATGTAGCTCAGTTGGTAGAGCATGGCGTTTGCAACGCCAGGGTTGTTGGTTCGATTCCCACGTGGGGCCAGTATGAAAAATAGAAATGTATGCGCTCACTAACTGTAAGTCGCTCTGGATAAGAGCGTCTGCTAAATGACAAAAATGGGATCAAATACTTTTTTCCCTCACTGTAGCCTCCTGCTATTTTATTTTACTGCTGTTATTTAGCTATTTACTTTTATTTTGTATTTTTCTTAATTAACACTTTTTTATTTTACATTTTTCTTTAAAAAACTGCATTGTTGGTTAAGGGCTTGTAAGTAAGCATTTCAATGTAATGTCTACACCTGTTGTATTCGGCGCATGTGGCAAATAAAATTTGATTTGATTTGATATAGACTGACCAGGTGAATCCAGGTGAATGCTATGATCCCTTATTGATGTCACTTGTTAAATCCACTTCAAATCAGTGTAGCTGAAGGGGAGGAGACAGGTTAAAGAAGGATTTTTAAGCCATGAGACACTTGAGATATGGATTGTTTAAGTGTGCCATTCAGTGGGGTGAATGGGCAAGACAAAAGATTGAAGTGCCTTTGAACGGGGTATGGTAGTAGGTGCCAGGCTCACCGGTTTGAGTGTGTCAAGAACTGCAACGCTGCTGGGTTTTTCACTCTCAACAGTTTCCTTTGTGTATCAAGAATGCTCCACCACCCAAAGGACATCCAGCCAACTTGACACAAATGTGAGAAGCATTGGAGTCAACATGGGCCAGCATTCCTGTGGAACGCTGTCGACACCTTTGTAGAGTCCACGCCCCGACGAATTGAGGCTGTTCTGAGGGCAAAAGGGGGGTGCAGCTCAATATTAGGATGGTGTTCCTAGTGTTTTGTACACTCAGTGTATATTAAATACATTTTAAATATATGGCACTGAATAGGTGGACCAGTCTAATCTATAGTAATATCTAGTTCTACAACCACAGGGGTTCTATTGATGGGCTTCAATTGGTTGCCTGAACATGCAAATAAATCACATATGTAGCTATCATCCCGTTCTCGTGTTGAAGTCTATTATGACCTAGGACGGTGCCATGTTGAAGTCTATTATGACCTAGGACGGTGCCGTGTTGAAGTCTATTATGACCTAGGACGGTGCCGTGTTGAAGTCTATTATGACCTAGGACGGTGCCGTGTTGAAGTCTATTATGACCTAGGACGGTGCCGTGTTGAAGTCTATTATGACCTAGGACGGTGCCGTGTTGAAGTCTATTATGACCTAGGACGGTGCCGTGTTGAAGTCTATTATGACCTAGGACGGTGCCATGTTGAAGTCTATTATGACCTAGGACGGTGCCGTGTTGAAGTCTATTATGACCTAGGACGGTGCCATGTTGAAGTCTATTATGACCTAGGACGGTGCCATGTTGAAGTCTATTATGACCTAGGACGGTGCCATGTTGAAGTCTATTATGACCTAGGACGGTGCCGTGTTGAAGTCTATTATGACCTAGGACGGTGCCATGTTGAAGTCTATTATGACCTAGGACGGTGCCGTGTTGAAGTCTATTATGACCTAGGACGGTGCCGTGTTGAAGTCTATTATGACCTAGGACGGTGCCGTGTTGAAGTCTATTATGACCCTAGGGACGGTGCCGTGTTGAAGTCTACTATGACCTAGGACGGTGCCATGTTGAAGTCTATTATGACCTAGGACGGTGCCATGTTGAAGTCTATTATGACCTAGGACGGTGCCGTGTTGAAGTCTATTATGACCTAGGACGGTGCCATGTTGAAGTCTATTATGACCTAGGACGGTGCCGTGTTGAAGTCTATTATGACCTAGGACGGTGCCATGTTGAAGTCTATTATGACCTAGGACGGTGCCATGTTGAAGTCTATTATGACCTAGGACGGTGCCATGTTGAAGTCTATTATGACCTAGGACGGTGCCGTGTTGAAGTCTATTATGACCTAGGACGGTGCCTTGTTGAAGTCTATTATGACCTAGGACGGTGCCATGTTGAAGTCTATTATGACCTAGGACGGTGCCGTGTTGAAGTCTATTATGACCTAGGACGGTGCCATGTTGAAGTCTATTATGACCTAGGACGGTGCCGTGTTGAAGTCTATTATGACTTAGGACGGTGCCATGTTGAAGTCTATTATGACCTAGGACGGTGCCATGTTGAAGTCTATTATGACCTAGGACGGTGCCATGTTGAAGTCTATTATGACCTAGGACGGTGCCATGTTGAAGTGTATTATGACCTAGGACGGTGCCATGTTGAAAGTCACTGAGCTCTTCAGTACGGGCCATTCTACTGCCAGTGTTTGTCTATGGAGATTGCATGGCTGTGTGCTAGATTTTCTACACCTGTCAGCAACGTGTGTGGCTGAAATAGCCGAATACACTAATTTGAAGGGGTGTCCACATACTGCTGTATATACAGTGTTTCATCCCATTCTTGTATTGAAGTCTATTCATTCTCAGTCATAGCGCCATATACAGTAGGACTACGCAGAAGTTACTGTAATACACACAGAATAATATATATCTGAACAGTCACAGTACATAAACGCGTAGCAATGTGCAATTCTAACTCCATCTACACCTCAGCAACACTCCCAAAGGCTTCTGTAGGGGTCTTGGGTTTACTGTACCTGCATTTCTCGTGCCCTGTTAAATGAAAGTTCCATTATTCAGCAGTGATACTTTGTTAACATTGTTCGAATTCTTAAAAAGCCTACAACAACAAAAAAAACACAGCAACTTAAATCTCCTGAGAAAAAGACCTGACGTAAATAATCACCATAACCACTTTGTTAGAATATAACTGGCTGCACCTGCACAAACAGTATATAATCTCAATGTATTTCTGTCATTTCTATTGTGCCATATATAAACCAGAGCTCTGATAAAGAATGATGAGCTCAGGTTAGAGATAAAGGCTGATTTACTGTGTCTTAGCTGCTCTAGTATAGCTGTCACAAAGCGTAGCACTAGCAGGCAACAACATGGGCAGCCATCTTGGGCAGCCATCTTGGGCAGCCATCTTGGGCAGCCATCTTGGGCAGCCATCTTGGGCAGCCATCTTGGGCAGCCAGATAGTGAGAATCTCACTGGCCCATCGCAGCAGGCAAAACAGGTTGCAGTGATGTCATGGTCAGGTCGTACTGTACACTGATTGTATAATGACGTTATGCTAACGTATTTTTACAACCAGAAAAATACGTCTTTATATAGTTGTGATCTGGTTATCTGACCAGATAACAAGCAAAATATAACGTCTTTCTCATGACTTCTTGATGTCGTCATTAAAAATACATGTATACCTGTCTGTACAGTAACAGCGAACAATTGGTTGTAATCTGGTTACTTAACGTCTTCTCAACCAGAAAACCAGTTCACAACCAGAAAATGACATCATGCCAGAATTGGCCTTTTGGTCTGATCTAGTCCATGCCAGTCTGGTCCAGGTCGGTCCGGTCAAGTCTGGTCCAGGTCGGTCCGGTCCAGTCTGGTTTGGTCCAGTCCAGTCAGGTCTAGGCACAATGTGAGAGCGTTAGTTTGATAAGTCCCTCCGTGTGCATCTTATAGAGTAGTTTGAACTCTGCTGGCAGCTGGTGGGACTCCTGCCACTTGGTGGTGAACTTGGTACCCTTCTTGTCGTAGTAGTGGTAGGGCAGCTCCTTGCCCGTGTTGGGGTCCCAGCCAAAGGGCCAGAAGCCGTACAGGTGGATCTCCTCACACATGGATGAGGCCAGAGTGTACATGAGGATCCCCGTGCTCAGACGCTTCGGTGACAGCTGCTTGGTCTTCCAGTATCTAACAGACACCAACAGACAGACAGGGTTAGAATTGGTTACTTTTAGAATGGTTACTGTTGGAATGGTTACTGTTGGAATGGTTACTGTTGGAATGGTTACTGTTGGAATGGTTACTGTTGGAATGGTTACTGTTGGAATGGTTACTGTTGGAATGGTTACTGTTGGAATGGTTACTTTTAGAATGGTTACTGTTGGAATGGTTACTGTTGGAATGGTTACTGTTGGAATGGTTACTGTTGGAATGGTTACTGTTGGAATGGTTACTGTTGGAATGGTTATTGTTGGAATGGTTACTGTTGGAATGGTTACTGTTGGAATGGTTACTGTTGGAATGGTTACTTTTAGAATGGTTACTGTTGGAATGGTTACTGTTGGAATGGTTACTGTTGGAATGGTTACTTTTAGAATGGTTACTGTTGGAATGGTTACTGTTGGAATGGTTACTGTTGGAATGGTTACTGTTGGAATGGTTACTGTCTGGTGTTCCATTATCTAACTGACACCAACAGACAGACAGGGTTAACAGACAGACAGGGTTAACTGTAGACATGATTAACAGACAGACGTGGTTATAGGATGGTTACTGTTAGAATGGTTACTGTTAGGACGGTTACTGTTAGAATGGTTAATGTTAGGATGGTTACTGTTAGGACGGTTACTGTTAGGACGGTTACTGTTAGGACGGTTACTGTTAGGATGGTTAATGTTAGGACGGTTACTGTTAGGACGGTTACTGTTAGGACGGTTACTGTTAGGATGGTTACTGTTAGGATGGTTACTGTTAGGACGGTTACTGTTAGGATGGTTACTGTTAGGACGGTTACTGTTAGGACGGTTACTGTTAGGATGGTTACTGTTAGGACGGTTACTGTTAGGATGGTTACTGTTAGGATGGTTACTGTTAGGATGGTTACTGTTAGGACGGTTAACGTTAGGATGGTTACTGTTAGCATGGTTACTGTTAGGATGGTTACTGTTAGCATGGTTACTGTTAGGACGGTTACTGTTAGGACGGTTACTGTTAGGACGGTTACTGTTAGGATGGTTAATGTTAGGACGGTTACTGTTAGGACGGTTACTGTTAGGACGGTTACTGTTAGGACGGTTACTGTTAGGACGGTTACTGTTAGGACGGTTACTGTTAGGATGGTTACTGTTAGGATGGTTACTGTTAGGACGGTTACTGTTAGGACGGTTACTGTTAGGATGGTTACTGTTAGCATGGTTACTGTTAGGACGGTTACTGTTAGGACGGTTACTGTTAGGACGGTTACTGTTAGGACGGTTACTGTTAGGACGGTTAATGTTAGGACGGTTACTGTTAGGACGGTTACTGTTAGGACGGTTAACGTTAGGATGGTTACTGTTAGGACGGTTACTGTTAGCATGGTTACTGTTAGGATGGTTACTGTTAGGACGGTTACTGTTAGGACGGTTAATGTTAGGACGGTTACTGTTAGGACGGTTACTGTTAGCATGGTTACTGTTAGGATGGTTACTGTTAGCATGGTTACTGTTAGGATGGTTACTGTTAGCACGGTTACTGTTAGGACGGTTACTGTTAGGACGGTTACTGTTAGGACGGTTACTGTTAGGACGGTTACTGTTAGGATGGTTACTGTTACGACGGTTACTGTTAGGACGGTTACTGTTAGGACGGTTACTGTTAGGACGGTTACTGTTAGGACGGTTACTGTTAGGACGGTTACTGTTAGGACGGTTACTGTTACGACGGTTACTGTTACGACGGTTACTGTTAGGACGGTTACTGTTAGGACGGTTACTGTTAGGACGGTTACTGTTAGGACGGTTACTGTTAGGACGGTTACACTGTTAGGACGGTTACTGTTAGGATGGTTACTGTTAGCATGGTTACTGTTAGGACGGTTACTGTTAGGACGGTTACTGTTAGGACGGTTACTGTTAGGATGGTTACTGTTAGGACGGTTACTGTTACGACGGTTACTGTTAGGACGGTTACTGTTAGGACGGTTACTGTTAGGACGGTTACTGTTAGGACGGTTACTGTTAGGATGGTTACTGTTAGGATGGTTACTGTTAGGATGGTTACTGTTAGGATGGTTACTGTTACGACGGTTACTGTTAGGACGGTTACTGTTAGGACGGTTACTGTTACGACGGTTACTGTTAGGACCGGTTACTGTTAGGACCGGTTACTGTTAGAGGCCCGGTTACTGTTAGGATGGTTACTGTTAGGACGGGTTACTGTTAGGACCGAGTTACTGTTAGGATGGTTACTGTTAGGATGGTTACTGTTAGCATGGTTACTGTTAGGACGGTTACTGTTAGGACGGTTACTGTTAGGACGGTTACTGTTAGGACGGTTACTGTTAGGATGGTTACTGTTAGGATGGTTACTGTTAGCATGGTTACTGTTAGGACGGTTACTGTTGGAATGGTTACTGTTAGGATGGTTACTGTTAGGACGGTTACTGTTAGGACGGTTACTGTTAGGACGGTTACTGTTAGGACGGTTACTGTTAGGACGGTTACTGTTAGGACGGTTACTGTTAGGACGGTTACTGTTAGGATGGTTACTGTTAGGATGGTTACTGTTAGCATGGTTACTGTTAGGACGGTTACTGTTGGAATGGTTACTGTTAGGATGGTTACTGTTAGGACGGTTACTGTTAGGATGGTTACTGTTAGGACGGTTACTGTTAGGACGGTTACTGTTACGACGGTTACTGTTAGGACGGTTACTGTTAGGACGGTTACTGTTAGGACGGTTAGGAACACAGAAGAAGAAGAAGAAGATTCCAGTATCTACACCAAGTGAACAGGCATGGTTATATAGTATGGTTAGGAACACAGTGAAACGATTACATAGGTTAAGCCATGACAATGTGTGTGTGTGTTTATGTGTGTGTGTGTGTGTTTATGTGTGTGTGTGTGTGTGTGTTCATGTGTGTGTGTGTGTGTGCTTATGTGTGTGTGTGTGTGTTTATGATTGTGTGTGTGTGTGTGTGTTTATGTGTGTATGTATGTGTGTGTGTGTTTATGTGTGTGTGTGTGTGTGTTTGTGTTTATGTGTATATGTTTATGTGTGTGTGTATGTGTTTATGTGTGTGTGTGTGTGTGTGTTTATGTGTGTGTGTGTGTGCGTGTGTGTGTATGTGTTTATGTGTGTGTGTGTGTGTGTTTGTGTTTGCGTGTGTGTGTGTGTGTGTGTGTGTGTGTGTGTGTGTGTGTGTGTGTGTGTGTGTGAGTGCTGTACATGCTGCAGTATTAAGTTGAAAACCAATTAAAAACGATTGATGCTTTATCACAAAATAAAATTGGCCCCTCAACAATGGACACAATAGACACTGTCGTCTTAATGCGGACTGAGCTTGTTAAAATGGAGTAATTCTGTGCGAGAAGGTTACTTTAATGGGATTGAGGGAGATTACAGTACAACCAGTCTGAATCCCAAATAGCACCCTATTCACTTTCTAGCACACTACTTTTGACAAAGGCCCACAGGGCTCTGGTAGTGCACTATATAGGGAATAGGGTGCCATTTGGGACTCATCTCCAGTCTCTTCTAGAAGCAACAGCAAGCCAGGGGTAAATTAAGCCCCTCTTCATATGTCTATCTCTGTACCAGACCCATTCACAGACAGAACTCTGTACCAGACCCATTCACAGACAGAACTCTGTACCAGACCCATTCACAGACAGAACTCTGTACCAGACCCATTCACAGACAGAACTCTGTACCAGACCCATTCACAGACAGATATCTCCTTACAAGCAGGCAGCTTCCCGTTCTAAATCCCTCTCTCTCCATATCATATGGGCTCCCGAGTGGCGCAGCGGTCTAAGGCACTGCATCTCAGTGCTTGAGGCGTCACTACAGACCCCCTGGTTCGATTCCAGGCTCTAACACAACCGGACGTGATTGGGAGTCCCATAGGGCGGCGCACAATTGGCCCAGCGTCGTCCGGGTTTGGCCGGTGTAGGCCGTCATTGTAAATAAGAATTTGTTCTTAACTGACTTGCCTAGTTAAATAAAGGTAAAATATATACTATCCACTTCATTTGGAATGTTAGACAACAGCCAAACAACGGAAGTGATGGATTCACTTCCTCTTTACTTCCCTACTGCAGTGCGCCGGTGGCAAACGTGCCAGAGTCAATTATTTGAAGGACTCAATTTATAGAGCATAAAAGTCAAGTAAACAAGTATAAATGTAAGTGTATAAGTGTAATTTTATATTGATTTAATTCAAGGTCTCTAACGTTAGCTAGACCTAGGCTAGTTCTGTTGTGATAATAATGTTAGCTAGACCTACTAGTAGGATGGTTCTGTTGTGATAATGTTAGCATGCTAGTTAGCTAACACACGGTGTCGCCCCAGCCTCCCGCCTGCTATGCTAGAGGGAGGCGGGAGCGACCGGTAGACGGTGTCCTTCGCCTCCGCCTGTCGGGCACAGTTTTCCCTCAGTTCTGTTAACGATGGCGAGGGCAGGTGTTCGACAGACTGGAGCAACAGACACCGTCTAACGGCTCAGATAATACTTTCATTTCCCTTTTGACCCACATTCAAAAGTGTCACAAGCATGAAGATGTTCATGAAGGAGAAACCAATGGGATCCTCGAGGGGAGGGGGGGGGTGTTCATGAAGGAGGAACCAATGGGATCCTCGAGGGGGAGGGCGGTGGTTCATGAAGGAGGAACCAATGGGATCCTCGAGGGAAACGCAGGACCGCCCCGAATTGGAGGCTGCAGTTGCACACTATTGGTGTGATTTCTCCCCTTCTCAGCTGTCTATCACTGCCTCCTGGTTTCCACCAATCAGCGTGCCCGAATGCACATTTGTACTCTGACCCCTCCCACTCCAGGTCAGTACTTTTAGTCGCCCGGAAGAAGAAAACGCAAGTTCTGGTTAGCGACCAAGTTGACTGTGTTTATTTTAGGAAGATTGTGCAACGTGTCCAAGAAGTGAGTTGTGGGGTTTACAGCTACTGCAGATGTCAAGTACAGCCCAGTTGTTGGGGCCTCTCCCTCCACGGCCTGGTGGTGTCAGCCCCGTCCTGTCTTCGAAGTTCAGCCTGCCTCAGTCAAGTCCCAGCCTGCGGCCACAATGACCATACCTGGCTTGCAGTCCTCAGTCTTAGTAGTAGGTTCCAAGTCCCCTGCCCTGTCAGGGCCTGGGTTTCCTGCCCTGCTAGGCCCTCAGCCCCCTGACCTGGGGATCCACCGTTCCTTGACCTGGGGACCCTCCGGCCCTCGCACCTGGGGAACCGCCTGACCTAGTCTCTGGGGCCCAGCCGGGCACTGCCTCCGGATCCTTGACGAGCTTCACCCAGGGGTCCCCGCCTGTTCCACTATGGGAGCAGTGGTGAAAGAGTCACCAACCTCAGTGAGCTGCCAAAGACAGTTGTGGCAGGCGTGCCACATTCCTCCGCCGCAGTAGGTCGAGATACCTCCTTCAGCTGTAGCCAGCATTCCGGCATTGTACTCAGCGCCCATGGAAGGGCCCCAGTGGCCCTGCACCAGCTGAGTTCGACACTGTTCCCACAACATTGTGCACCCCCCCCTGGCCCCCCATGGTTCTCTGAAGTGACACGGGCTATCAGCTGCCCCTCTAGTATGGCCAGACTGTAAAAAAAAAGGCAACGCCTGTGCACATGACTTTCCCCACAGTCCCATTAGCAAGTTCTGGTTAGCGACCAAGTTTGACTGTTTATTTTAGGAAGATTGTGCATGCATCCAAGAAGTGAGTTGTGGGGTTTATTGTCGGGAGGTTTACGTTACCTACATTATGATGATTGACTGTAAGCGATTACCTTCAGGTCTAATTACCTTGTTACATCTGTAGGTGTACAGTACTGCTGCAGCTTGAATATTTCAGATACTCCATTTGCACGTTGTTTATATTGCATTGAATGCATGATTGTTTAGAGATGGTTAATTCCTATAGGCTATATGCGCACTTCACCGCTAATTCTTTCATAGTTCTGTTAAACCATATGGCTATAAATGGCACCGGAGGAGATGGCTAACCAATTGTGCTATTGTGTGTGTTTTTTCGCGTTGTTTGTAACATATTTTGTACATAATGTTTCTGCCACCGTCTCTTATGACCGAAAAGAGCTTCTGGATATCAGGACAGCGATTACTCACTTCGTACTGGACGAAGATTTTTTCTTTAACGAGTCGGACGCGAAGGATTTACTTCAGACACCCGACAAGGCCCAAATCCCCGTCATTCGCAGGAGAAAGAGACGGAGATATCGGGGACGTAGGTCGGGGTGCCTTGTAAGGATCCGACAGCGAGTGGGTAATCTGCCTCTACCATCAGTCCTATTAGCCAACGTACAATCATTGGATAACAAAATAGATGAACTACGATCACGAATATCCTACCAACGGGACATTAAAAACTGTAATATCTTGTGTTTCACCGAGTTGTGGCTGAACGACGACATGGATAACATACAGCTGGCGGGATATACGCTGCATTGGCAAGATAGAACAGCAGCCTCCGGTAAGACAAGGGGTGGCGGTCTGTGAATATTTGTAAACAGCTGGTGCACGAAATCTAATATTAAGGAAGTCTCGAGGTTTTGCTCGCCTGAGGTAGAGCATCTCATGATAAGCTGTAGACCACACTATTTACCCAAGAGAGTTTTCATCTATAATTTTCGAAGCTGTCTATTTACCACCACAAACCGAAGCTGGCACTAAGACCGCACTCAATGAGCTGTATAAGGCCATAAACCAAATCTAATTTTATTTGTCACATACACGTGTTTAGCAGATGTTATAGCGGGTGTAGCGAAATGCTTGTGCTTCTAGCTCCGACAGTGCACTAATATCTAACAGGTAATATCTAACAATTTCACAACATATACCCAATACACACAAAACTAGTAAGGAATGGAATTTAAGAATATATACATATATGGACAAGCAATGACAGAGCAGCATGGACTAAGATGCAGTATAATATTATAGAATAGAATACAGTATATACATATGAGATGAGTAGTGCAAGATATGTAAACATTATTAAAGTGACTAGTGTTCCATTTCTTAAAGTGGCCAGTGATTTCAATAGGCAGCAGCAGCCTCTAATGTGCTAGTGATGGCTATTTAACAGTCTGATGGCCTTGAGATAGAAGCTGGTTTTCATTCTCTCGGTCCCAGCTTTGATGCACCTGTACTGACCTCGCCTTCTGGATGATAGCGGGGTGAACAGGCAGTGGCTCGGGTGGTTGATGTCCTTGATGATCTTTTTGGCCTTCCTGTGACATCGGGTGCTGTAGGTGTCTTGGAGGGCGGGTAGTTTTCCCCCGTTAATGCGTTCGGCAGACCGCACCACCCTATGGAGAGCCCTGTGGTTGTGGGCGGTGCAGTTGCCATACCAGGTGGTGATACAGCCCGACAGGATGCTCTCAATTGTGCATCTGTAAACATTTGTGAGGGTTTTAGGTGCCAAGCCGAATTTCTTCAGCCTCCTGAGGTTGAAGAGGCTCTGTTGCGCCTTCTTCACCACACTGTCTGCGTGGGTGGACCATTTCAGTTTGTCGGTGATGTGTACGCCAAGGAACTTAAAGCTTTCTACCTTCTACACTGCGGTCCCGTCGATGTGGATAGGGGGGTGCACCCTCTGCTGTTTCCTGAAGTCCACGATCATCTCCTTTGTTTTGTTGATGTTGAGTGAGAAGTTATTTTCATGACACCACACTCCCAGAGCCCTCACCTCTTCTCTGTAGGCTGTCTCGTCATTGTTGGTAATCAAGCCTACTACTGTTGTGTCATCTGCAAACAAATGATTGAGTTGGAGGCGTACTTGGCCACGCAGTCATGGGTGAACAGGGAGTACAGGAAGGGTCTGAGCACGCACCCTTGTGGGGACCCACTGTTGAGGATCAGCGAAGTGTAGATGTTGTTTCCTACCTTCACCACCTGGGGGTGGCCCGTCAGGAAGTCCAGGACCCAGTTGCACAGTACGGGGTTCAGACCCAGGGCCTTGAGCTTAATGATGAGCTTGGAGGGTACTATGGTGTTGAATGCTGAACTATAGTCAATGAGCAGCATTCTTACATAGGTATTCCTCTTGTCCAGATGGGATAGGGCAGTGTGCAGTGTGATGGCGATTGCATCGTCTGTGGATCTATTGGGACGGTAAGCAAATTGAAGTGGGTCTAGGGTGACAGGTAAGATATGATCCTTGACTAGTCTCTCAAAGCACTTCATGATGACAGAGGTGAGTGCTACAGGGCGATAGTCATTTAGTTCAGTTACCTTTGCTTTCTTGGGTACATAAGCAAACAGGAAAACGCTCATCCAGAGGCGGCGCTCCTAGTGGCCAGGGACTTTAATGCAGGGAAACGTACATCCGTTTTTACCTCATTTCTACCAGCATGTTAAATGTGCAACCAGAGGGAAAAAAACTCTAGACCACCTTTACTCCATACACAGAGACGCGTACAAAGCTCCCCCTCGCCCTCCATTTGGCAAATCTGACCATAATTATATCCTTCTGATTCCTGCTTACAAGCTAAATCTAAAGCAGGAAGCACCAGTGACTCAGTCAATAAAGAAGTGGTCAGATGACGCAGATGCTAAGCTACAGGACTGTTTTACTAGCACAGACTGGAATATGTTCCGGGATTCTTCCGATGGCATTGAGGAGTACACCACATCAGTCACTGGCTTCATCAATAAGTGCATCGATGACGTTGTCCCCACAGTGACCGTACGTACATACCCCAACCAGAAGCCATGGATTACAGGCAACATCTGCACTGAGCTAAAGGGTAGAGCTGTTGCTTTCAAGGAGTGGGACTCTAACCCGGACGCTTATAAGAAAAATATTGCTATGCCTTCCGACGAACCATCAAACAGGCAAAGCGTCAACACAGGACTAAGATTGAATCGTACTACACCGGCTCTGACGCTAGTCGGATGTGGCATGGCTTGCAAACTTTTTAATACTACAAAGGGAAGCACAGACGCGAGCTGCCCAGTGACACAAGCCTACCAGACGAGCTAAATTACTTCTATGCTCGCTTCGAGGCAAGCAACACTGAAGCATGCATGAGAGCATCAGCTGTTCTGGACGACTGTGTGATCATGCTCTCCGTAGCCGATGTGAGTAAGACCTTTAAACAGGTCAACATTCACAAGGCCGCAGGGCCAGACGGATTACCAGGACGTGTACTCCGAGCATGCGCTGACCAACTTGCAAGTGTCTTCACTGACATTTTCAACCTGTCCCTGACTGAGTCTGTAATACCAACATGTTTCAAGCAGACCACCATAGTCCCTGTGCCCAAGAACACTAAGGTAACCTGCCTAAATGACTACAGACCCGTAGCACTCACATCTGTAGCCATGAAGTGCTTTGAAAGGCTGGTCATGGCTCACATCAACACCATTTTCCCAGAAACCCTAGACCCACTCCGATTTGCATACCACCACAACAGATCCACAGATGATGCAATCTCTTTTGCACTCCACACTTCCCTTTCCCACCTGGACAAAGGGAACACCTAAGTGAGAATGCTATTCATTGACTACAGTTCAGCGTTCAACACCATAGTGCCCTCAAAGTTCATCACTAAGCTAAGGACCCTGGGACTAAACACCTCCCTCTGCAACTGGATCCTGGACTTCCTGACGGGCCGCCCACAGGTGGTAAGGGTAGGAAACAACACATCTGCCACGCTAATCCTCAACACGGGGGCCCCTCAGGTGTGCGTGCTCAGTCCCCTCCTGTACTCCCTGTTCACCCATGACTGCATGGCCAGGAACGACTTCAACACCATCATTAAGTTAGCTGACGACACAACAGTGGTAGGCCTGATCACCGACAACGATGAGACAGCCTATAGGGAGGAGGTCAGAGACCTGGCCGTGTGGTGCCAGGATAACAACCTCTCCCTCAACGTGACCAAGACAAAGGAGATGATTGTGGACTACAGGAAAAGGAGGACCGAACACGCCCCCATTCTCATCGACGGGGCTGTAGTGGAGCAGGTTGAGAGCTTCAAGTTCCTTGGTGTCCACATCACCAACAAACTTTCATGGTCCAAACACACCAAGACAGTCGTGAAGAGGGCACGACAAAGCCTATTCCCCCTCAGGAGACTGAAAAGATTTGGCATGGGTCCTCAGATCTTCAAAAAGTTCTACAGTTGCACCATCGAGAGCATCCTGACTGGTTGCATCACTGCCTGGTATGGCAACTGCTCGGCCTCCGACCGCAAGGCACTACAGAGGGTAGTGCGTACGGCCCAGTACATCACTGGGGCCAAGCTTCCTGCCATCCAGGACCTCTATACCAGGCGGTGTCAGAGGAAGGCCCTCAAAATTGTCAAAGACTCCAGCCACCCTAGTCATAGACTCTTCTCTCTGCTACCGCACGGCAAGCGGTACCGGAGCACCAAGTCTAGGTCCAAAAGGCTTCTTAACAGCTCCCCCCCCCCTCCCCCCAACCCCTCTTTTACGCTGCTGCTACTCTGTTTATTATCTATGCATAGTCACTTTACCTCTACCCACATGTACATATTACCTCAATTACCTCAACTAACCTGTGCCCCCGCACATTGACTCTGTACCGGTACCCCCCTGTATATAGCCTCACCACTGTTATTTTACTGCTGCTCTTTAATCGATTTTTTACTTAACACTTATTTTTCTTAAAACTGCATTGTTGGTTAAGGGCTTGTAAGTAAGCATTTCACTGTAAGGTCTACACCTGTTGTATTTTGCGCATGTGACAAAGAAAATTTGATTTGATTTGATTCTAGAAGTTTCAGACTGTCCTCAGTAAGATGTATGACTCTGTGGCACCAGACACAGATCAGATAAGATCTACATCCAGACATAGATCAGATAAGACAGAGAGGGCTATAAATCGTGCCTTCAGAATAATTAGTTATCTCTCTCTATAGCAAGGAGTTTATACACGTCATGATGTGTGTATGTAATGCCATTCTACCAGGCTATGTACAGATCCTGTTGTATTGCTGCATTACTATAGTTAATATGTTTATATGTCTCCATTCCCTTATAGAACCACAGGTACAGATTTCTGAGTGTGAATACTATAGTGTGGTAGTGGTGAATACTATAAACGTCCTGGACTGAGAAGTTCTTGCCGAACAGCCTGCAGTGAGTCAGAACCAGGTATATCAGGGATTCAGTCACTAGCGGGTGACGGCTCAGACGCCAACTACTCAGACTGCTCCAGCTACACGTTTTTACAGCACCACTATTTATTAGACCTACGTTTTTAAACAATAACATTATTATACCTGGGCTAGCACAACAATTATTATCAAGTGAGTACACAATTATTGTCCATAAATATTGTCCTCGACTAACCAGTGCCCCCGCACATTGACTCGGTACCGGTACCCCCTGTATATAGCCTCGCTATTGTTATTTCTGCTGCTGCTCTTTAACTATTTGTTACTTTTATTTCGTATTATTTTATATTGTATTTTTTTGTGAAATTTTTTTTGGTATTCTTTCTTAAAAACGGCATTGATGGTTAAGGGCTTGTAAGTAAGCATTTCACTGTAAGGTCTACTACACCTGTTGTATTCGGCGATTGTGTATTTTACACTCTGCACGGAAGAGCAAGCGTGTATCTCTCATCCAATAGGCTGTTAGTAGACTAAAGAAAATCAGTCAAAATAAGTGTCCAACAATGTTTTGTTGCCGTGGCAGCGGAGAGGCCAGGTGCGTAATTGCGCAACAGAACAAAGACAGACAGGCTCGAGCTATACCCTAAGTTAGAAGCGTATGCATACTAGCCCATAATTCATAAAGTCAATGTGAATATATCCAGTGAATTTACACAGCGAACAAAAAAAAAGTATCAGATAACGAAATCATAGGTAGCCTACATTATGTGTGCTCCCGAGGCTGCGCTGAGTGCTCTCTCGCAGTCCCTGATTACCAGCTTAAAAAGCTACCCTATTGTTTCAGTTTTTTAGGGACAAGAAATGTATCCGACCTAGGCTACAACAACACAATGTAAGGAAGAATGCCATTGTTTTCAAGTGAGTACAAAACTCTAGTATTCATAGGTTGCACCTCCATCACTCGGTCGCGTCATGCCATAGTGGTGCCCTAAAGTGGTGATAAACCCAGTCAATCTGGATGGAGGCTAACTACTGTTTCGTATAAATTACACTATAGTGCCTGGAAATACAATGAAATTGCTAAAGTAGCCAGATATTTAGTAGGAAACAACATTGCCAGCATTATCATGTCGTCAAATTTACTTTAGACAGATGGCAATGTTGTCATTAGCTAGTAAAGTTCGTCAAAAATAGCTAGCAATGCTAACGTTAGCTAGCTAATTTCCTGGTGGCCTCCCCTCTATTTTAGCGTTATACTGCATCTAAAGTCAACCTAGGGACATCAAAATGATGACAAAAGCTTTTCCTAGTAATTATTTGCCTCCTTTTGAATGTCATTGTATTTCCAAGCCATTGTAATGCACTTTTGATTACATCTTCATCAGCGCTCATTGATGATGCATTGAGTAGAACGCTCAGTTGGGCATCAGTTCAAAACAAACGTTCAAAACAATATTGTGACGAAACATGCAACCCATGAATAGGCTGTAAACTGCAGTGAATAGCCTGTCATTTGAATAACCGCTCAAAAGCCTGGCATTTTCAACTGCATCTAGCCTGCCTGATTGGGCAACCATTTCGATCAGTTATGGGGTTTTTCTCTGCAGTTTATCCCCTACAAGGTCCAGGCACATTAGCAGGCCAGTAATATGGTATATATTTTTTTCAGGATGTATCAGCTAACAGAAACATGCTAATGCGGGGATTTCTAGCGGCGCGCATATTAATTATGATACTGCACGAGCGCGGAGGAAGTTGTAGCCATAGTTTCCGCATTTGGCTTCCGTGTTTTCAAAGCTTTGGAAAATGAGGTGGAAACCTCAATATGCTGCTTATCCATTTAGAGTAGACGAGAAGACCTAGGTAATATATGCATAGTGTTGGTCAATGATAGCTGTTCTTTCCTTAGGGTATTACTACATTTCATGTCAGTTACTGGTGGAGAGGTTATGGTAAAAATAATGGATTGTGTGCATAACATAAAGACAAATTGTACAATGTTGCAAGAAAATCTTAATAATCTATTTCTGAGAAGAACATACAAAAGTCAAAATGCTATGTTGGGTGTGTCCAATGCAGAGGAGGCTGGTGGGAGAAGCTGTAGGAGGACGGGCTAATTGTAATGGGGTGAAATAAAATAAATGCAACGGAGTCAAACATGTGGTTTCCGTATGTTTGATGCGTTTGATACCGTTCCATTTATTCCATTCCAGCCATTACAATGAGCCCGTCCTCCCACTAGCCTCCTCTGGTTCAATGCTAAGTTAGGTGTGTCCAGTGCTATGCTAGGTGTGTCCAGTGCTATGCTAGGTGTGTCCAGTGCTATGCTAGGTGTGTCCAGTGCTATGCTAGGTGTGTCCAATGCTATGCTAGGTGTGTCCAATGCTATGCTAGGTGTGTCCAGTGCTATGCTAGGTGTGTCCAGTGCTATGCTAGGTGTGTCCAGTGCTATGCTAGGTGTGTCCAGTGCTATGCTAGGTGTGTACAGTGCTATGCTAGGTGTGTCCAGTGCTATGCTAGGTGTGTCCAGTGCTATGCTAGGTGTGTCCAGTGCTATGCTAGGTGTGTCCAATGCTATGCTAGGTGTGTCCAATGCTATGCTAGGTGTGTCCAGTGCTATGCTAGGTGTGTCCAGTGCTATGCTAGGTGTGTCCAATGCTATGCTAGGTGTGTCCAGTGCTATGCTAGGTGTGTCCAGTGCTATGCTAGGTGTGTCCAGTGCTATGCTAGGTGTGTCCAGTGCTATGCTAGGTGTGTCCAATGCTATGCTAGGTGTGTCCAATGCTATGCTAGGTGTGTCCAGTGCTATGCTAGGTGTGTCCAATGCTATGCTAGGTGTGTCCAATGCTATGCTAGGTGTGTCCAGTGCTATGCTAGGTGTGTCCAGTGCTATGCTAGGTGTGTCCAGTGCTATGCTAGGTGTGTCCAGTGCTATGCTAGGTGTGTCCAGTGCTATGCTAGGTGTGTCCAGTGCTATGCTAGGTGTGTCCAGTGCTATGCTAGGTGTGTCCAATGCTATGCTAGGTGTGTCCAATGCTATGCTAGGTGTGTCCAGTGCTATGCTAGGTGTGTCCAGTGCTATGCTAGGTGTGTCCAGTGCTATGCTAGGTGTGTCCAGTGCTATGCTAGGTGTGTCCAGTGCTATGCTAGGTGTGTCCAGTGCTATGCTAGGTGTGTCCAATGCTATGCTAGGTGTGTCCAATGCTATGCTAGGTGTGTCCAATGCTATGCTAGGTGTGTCCAGTGCTATGCTAGGTGTGTCCAATGCTATGCTAGGTGTGTCCAATGCTATGCTAGGTGTGTCCAATGCTATGCTAGGTGTGTCCAGTTGTGATTCTATGTGACTTGTGTGTATATGTAATTTTGAGGTGTTAAGCGTTTCCTCTTGAATGACAAAACAAAATCAATCAATCAATCAACCAATAAATCAATCACTCAATCAACAAATCAATCAATCAACAAATCAATCAATCAACAAATCAATAAATGTATCAATAAACCAATCAGTCAGGTGTGTACAGTCTTACCGGTTGACGTACTGCATGATGTTGCCAGGCCACGCTAGCTGAACCTTCAGCTGTCCTCTGTGCTCCACAAAGAAGTCCACCAGGGTCCTGGTCACCGTGGCCGAGGTATGGAAGAAGAAGGCAGGGATCCAGAGTATGGCCCTGTCCAGCTTCTTGAGACTCAGGAAGAAGTTGTTCCTGTCCTGGATGGTCAGCAGATTGTTGTAGTACTTCTCCAGGATGCTGGGGTTAAAGGTCGTGAGGTTGGTCCTCCGCCCCACGTCCCGGCGGAAGATCTCGGTGGGAGCGAAGTTGCAACGGAAGACAAAGTCAAACTTCTCGATCTCGGGGCCGCAGCGACTCCCTGTGAGGATGCCGCTGTTGCCCACCACGGCGCACACGTTGTAGTGCCTGTTGACGATGGGGGAGGCCTCGGGGAGCAGGGACTTGAAGTTCTCTCCGACGGAGAAGACGTACTTGTGGCTGGAGTAGTCGTAATGCATCAGCTGACCCACGCGCACGCTGCTCCGGGTCAGGGTGAAGTTGTGGGCGATGTCGATGTGCTGAGAGATCTCTTTTCTGGAAGATATGGGGAGATCAGACAGGTGGGGAAATGTTAGGCTGTGTGTCCCAAATAGCACCCTATTTCCTATGTAGTGCACTTATTTTGATCAGGGCCCATAGGGGTCTACTAAGCTAACATATGGAATTGTTTTAAGATGGTCATACCATGGATCATTTAGCTATTTGATTTATAATTGTAGGACCCCTGTAGGTATAACAAAATATATATAAAACAATTATTTGATAAAATATTGAATTTGGTCTTTACTACTTTAGCCTATAGAAATGCATTGACTAACACATTCATAAATGGCAAAACAGACAGTCAAAAAAGAAATCATAAGGAATCAGGTTTTTAAAGTTTATGCGAGATATACGAAAGCTCAGGAAATATATATTTATTTTTTGACACATTTAACCCCCTTTTTTTGTTGGCACAAAACTGCTTCCATACTTCCATTAATTTTTTTAAGCCAGTACCAGGTTACCTTCAAATGAGTCCCGTTACACTTGTAGGGGTCATAAAGCAAAACGGGGAACACCATCGGCTTCGTAAGAGTCTCCCCTTTCCATATTAGTTTTTTAGCCCAAACGGTTCGGAGTTTGCAGACCGTATCGGATGCTACAGACGTTTTCATGAGAAGACCAATTTTTCGGGATGTCTCCTGCGCTGTAGCTCTGCCACTTCCCACCGCAGATGCGGAAGGACGACGTCGGCGGATGCGGTGGATTGAAATGCAACCCATACAAAAAAAACATATCTCTAGCTTAAACAGACGGATTTTTGATGGGGATCTTTGTATTATGTTAATTAGATTGACGCACAGGTGCATCAATCAACTCTTAAGGATTAAAGCTGCAATATGTACATTTTTGGACGACCCCACCAAATTCACATATAAATGTGACTTATAGATCTGTCATTCTCATTCAAAGCAAGTCTAAGAAGCAGTAGATCTGTTCTATGTGCGCTATTTCTATGCTTCCCGTTCTTAAGTTTTGTTTTTGCGTCTTTTACTTTTGGTGTTGTCCACCAGCTTCAAACAGCTGAAAATACAATATTTGTGGTTAAGGAAAATATATTTCACAGCGGTTTAGATGGTACAATGATTCTGTACACAATGGCCGCTTGTTTTGTCACATAAACTGAAAGTAGTCGAACTACTACAAGTTTAGCAACCAGGAAATGGCGGAGCGATTTCTGCATAGTGCACCTTTAAGAACTGTCCATGTTGTCTGTGCCAGCATTCTCCCCCACCAGTGGTAGTGCCCCACTCCCCCACACTAGAACCCCCAAAATAAACTTATGCCTGGTGACCTATGGAGGGTCTTACTGAATCCTGTATGCATGGAACTTGCTAACTCTCTTTACGATCTAGTAATACATTAGCAACATTCCATCCTAAAACCATTCCTAAACACTCCTAAACAACATTCCCTCCTAAAACTATTCCTAAACACTCCTAAACAACATTCCCTCCTAAAACCATTCCTAAACACTCCTAAACAACATTCCCTCCTAAAACTATTCCTAAACACTCCTAAACAACATTCCCTCCTAAAACCATTCCTAAACACTCCTAAACAACATTCCCTCCTAAAACCATTCCTAAACACTCCTAAACAACATTCCCTCCTAAAACCATTCCTAAACACTCCTAAACAACATTCCCTCCTAAAACCATTCCTAAACACTCCTAAACAACATTCCATCCTAAAACCATTCCTAAACACTCCTAAACAACATTCCCTCCTAAAACCATTCCTAAACACTCCTAAACAACATTCCCTCCTAAAACCATTCCTAAACACTCCTAAACAACATTCCCTCCTAAAACCATTCCTAAACACTCCTAAACAACATTCCCTCCCAAACCCTCCATAGCTTAGGGCCTGGTCTAATCTCAGCACCCAGAACCAAATCTGCTTCTATCATTTTAATAATACCAGAGACAAAGCCTGGTCTAAAGTTAATGTGCTTCGATGAGCCTGGCCTGGGTCATGTTCATTAGGCCCCCAAAAAACGTTTTTAAAAAGGAAGGTCACTACCTGAATGTGCCCAATAACAACACTGCTTTCTGTTGTAAAACATTTTACACTTAGTGCTTAATGAATAGGACCCAGATGTATCCTATAGGCTACTTCACCTCTGTTCTGTGAAAGCCGTTCTGTTATAGCGCCATTTGGAGGTGTTCTCCTGGAGGCCCTCATTCAGGGCATTGGTCAGAGGGGTGAAGGCCGGGTCCAGGTACTTCATGGCCAGCTGAGACCTGTGGACAGAGGCAAACACATTGATACACACTGGAGAAGGCTTTGACCATAACATTTCTGTGCCTAAGTATTTTCCGCTGCTGCAGTGCTGCAAGCCAGAAAAAACAATACATTCAAAAGTCGCTAAGTAAAGGAATACTTTGGATTTAGTTTGTCTATTTAGTGTAAGAAGAACCAACCTCCTTTTTGACAGAGACGACCACAAAAACAGTGTGTTGTGTCCATTAGAGAGGGAAGGGAAGCCGGCCTAGTTGGTTCTGATGTTACTGGGAGGCAGGAATCTATTAAAGGGGCAATCTGCGTTTCAAACAATAACAAAGCGGACACCTGTTTTGGTAAAAATTATGTTATTTGGAGGCAGGAAGCAGGTAAAAGCAGGGCCTGATCAGCATCCAACACCCTGTCCTCCACCCTCCTCTCCTCCACCCTCACCACCCTCCTCTCCTCCACCCTCCTCTCCTCCACCCTCCTCTCCTCCACCCCTCCTCTCCTCCACCCTCCTCTCCTCCACCCTCCTCTCCTCCACCCTCCTCTCCTCCACCCTCCTCTCCTCCACCCTCACCACCCTCCTCTCCTCCACCCTCTCCACCCTCCTCCTTGTTCCACAGCTCCTGTCACTCAATTTCCTAAAAAAAGTAGGAAATTGTTATGTTGTTATGTTTCCCGTTTTAAAGCGGTAGCTACAATAGCTGCCATTCCATTCCATTGCAGTATTAGACCCAGGCAATGGGACACTATTGCCTGATTCAAATCAAATCAAAGTTTATTGGTCACGTGCACAGGATACAGGTGTAAACGCTACAGTGAAATGCTTACTTGCTAACTCTCCTCAACAATGCAGTACAATATCACAATTATACACTATCGTGCTGACCCGAACCGTACTGGGCTGACCCGAACCGTACTGGGCTGGCTTGGACATTGTCCTTTCCAGCATGGTTCTGACGACAATGGTGGATGCGTAACCAGCCCAGTCCAGTACAGCTCGGCTTGGCTCGGTTTGGGTTAGTAGTGTGAAAAGGTTTGGCTGCTAGGTTGAGAATGGCATGTGCACCACGCTGACACACTAAGCAATAGTATTAGCATGTAGGCTAGCTGGCTAGCAAGCACTGCAATTATTCATTTTACATTTACATTTACATTTTAGTCATTTAGCAGACGCTCTTATCCAGAGCGACTTACAGGAGCAATTAGGGTCAAGTGCCTTGCTTAAGGGCACATCGACAGATTTTTCACCTAGTCGGCTCGGGGATTAGAACCAGCGACCTTTCGGTTACTGGCACAACGCTCTTACCCACTAAGCTACCTGCCGCCCTATGGGAGGATAGCATCATGCACTGCCTACTGTGTCCCAAATGGCACCCTATTCCCTATATAGTGCACTACTTTTGACCAGTGCCCTATGGGCCCTGGTCAAAAGCAGTGCACTATATAGGGAATAGGGTGGCATTTGGTGCGAACACGCTGTGTAGCCTACACTGGCAGTCTAAATGGTTATATTAGCTTGTTTCACCATTAGGCTACCTGATGTCAATTGGTTGGATGATGTCCTGATGGTATCGTACTTGTGAAGGGATTGGACCGTGGCTGTGGGGATAAAACATGGAGAGTTATGGTACTGGGGTGTCAGGGAGTACTTTTACATGTACAGTATGGTTGCATTCCAAATGGTACCTTATTCTCTATATGGGGTCTTTTGGGCTCTGGTCTTTACACAGGCAGACCATTTCTGATTATTTTTCCGCTAATTGGTCTTTTGACCAATCAGATCAGCTCTTTTGCCAATAATTGGGGAAAAGATCAGATTTGGTCTGCCTGTGTAAACGCACGCAGCCTATGTATGGAATAAAAGTGCCAGTTGGGACACAACCCATTTAATTTAATCAGATATACATGTAGTAGCCTAACTATGATGTTGAGGGTTCACTTCACAGTAGTCTAATTATCATCAAAACAATAACCCAAAGATGACAAAATACTGGGAGGGGCGGACCGGAAGGAATGGCTAGATATCTGTCCCCTGAAGTGAATTTAAATCTTGCTTTTGCTAAATGGTTCCCTCCCCTCCTCTCCACAGAAACTTGGATTCAACAAAGGGGGGACGATTACAGTGTGGAAATGAATCTACCGCCAAAATCAGAAACCAAGGACAGCTCCCTGGAGTGAGCCAGAGAACACAGCAGCCAGTGGCCATTGCATCACAGCTGGACGTTCAGGACCTCTCCAGCTGAGCTTCATAACACAGGGGCCTTGTGGCAAAGACCTCACAGCAGTACCATAATTAGAACATGCGCTGTGCTTCTTGCTCATGACCGGATAGGATTACGTTCTGCTCTATTTTACGACGGGTGGGCTGGCTTGTTGCTGTATGTGGGGTATTCATTCATTTGGCTGATATTCGACTTGATATCAGGATGAATAAAAAAAAAAACAGTGACAGCCGGTAATTCAATAATCGTGGGAAATATGGATATGTTGATTATTGATATAACCTTAGAATATGATGGGAGAACCGACTGAGGCGTCGTCATATTTCTACTGTGACAGTGTAGGCCTTTTGGTTTGTGGTGTAGCCTACTGTAGGCTAGCAGCCTCTGACACAAGCCTCCCTAATATGAAACCTCTGGTTTTAGAAACAGTCTCCACCCAAACACACCATTATATATTGCGTGAAAATAAAGACCGTTAACATGTATGCATATGCTACAAGAATGTAAAACTGTACACTTCAGAAGGCTATAGCCTACGCACATAGCACACGTTTCTATTGCGAGATGATGTTATTGCAATACTTACCGAAATCCGGCATGAAACATATACATCCGAGGACCCCCTGAACTTGCATATTTGGGGGTCGTGAAGAGAAAATCTTTCTTTATTGACACGTAGCTGATCAACGAGAGTATGAGCAGAGCAACACTGAACATCACCAACCCCAGGACGCTCGCTATACGGACCATCTTGCGGAGTTGACATTCCCGTCTGTGCAACGACAAGGACAGCTATGTTGCTATTCAGCGGAAGAGAAGCGACATGTTTAGGAGAAGGACACGGTCCGCTGGCATGCCCTATTTTATTTCATACCTAGAGACAGTCAGAGAGAAGCTGAAAGCAGCATCTGAAATGGAAGGTGGTTTCTTGTTTTGAAGGTATGTCTCTATCTCTGGGCTCAGAGCGGTTCTCATTCTCCCGGTGCACCGGTCCTGCTCAGTTTTGTCTAGAAGGGATACAGCTTTTGTCAAGATTGACTTTTCGTAGCAGGTTTAGGAGAACTTACGCAACAAGTTAGGATAATTAACGTGGCAGGTTAGGATAATTAAGTTCAGGTTAGGAAAAGGGTTAGGGTTAGCTCAAATGAAAAAAAAAAAAAACTTTTGACGTCAATTTGACAGAAGCTGTATCCCATCTAGACATAACAGTCCTGCTCGTGACATTCCGTTCCCTCGCTGGGAAGAAAGATACAAGCATTAATAATGGCGCTGGGAGATGCATGCATTTCGAATCTAAATAATGAACCTTACCAGATGTTTAAAGGAGCAGTTAACCTATCAATTAAATAAACAACCGCGTTCGGTCTGAGGGGTATACCACAAAGTAGGTTTCAGAATATTTGGGCAATTTAGCTGGTTAACTCATTGATTCTGCTTCGTATTTTTAAGCTTCTTTGCAAAACCGCATGGATTATGTCCTGTTAAACCTGCATGACATTTTAGACTGCCTTCTAGAGATGTGCTCCACGCTGTTGTGATGTTTATCTCAGTGATATGGGTCAAAGGGCATGTAGGCTACAATAGGATTATTCATCAGTGGACTGCAACTGTCCTTCAATACACCATACACCAGAACACAAGTTGTTTTGTTGTATGGTGTCCAAGTCTTTCAGAGGGGTATCATGTGTATCAATATATCAGCATGTTATGTATGCTGTCATTATAGTTGTAAATACACTTTATATACAAAGTTATGTGGACACCCATTCAAATTAGTGGATTCGGCTATTTCAGCCACACCCGTTGCTGACAGGTGTATAAAATCGAGCACACAGTCATGCAATCTCCACAGACAAACATTGGCAGTAGAATGGCCTTACTGAAGAGCTCAGTGACTTTCAACGTGGCACCGTCATAAGATGCTACCTTTCCCAACAAGTCAGTTTGTCAAATTTCTGCCCTCCTAGAGCTGCCCCGGTCAACTGTAAGTGCTGTTATTGTGAAGTGGAAATGTCTAGGAGCAACAACGGCTCAGCCGCGAAGTGGTAGGCAACACAAGCTCAGAATGGGACAGTCGTGTTCTGAAGCGCGTAAAAATTGTCTGTCCTCGGTTGCAACACTCACTACTGAGTTCCAAATTGCCTCTGGAAGCAATGTCAGCACAATAACTGTTTGTCGGGAGCTTCATGAAATGGGTTTCCATGGCCGAGCAGCCGCACACAAGCCTAAGATCACCATGCGCAATAACAAGCGTCGGCTGAAGTGGTGGAAAACTCGCCGCCACTGGACTCTGGAGCAGTGGAAACGTGTTCTCTGGAGTGATGAATCACGCTTCATCATCTGGCAGTCTGACGGACAAATCTGGGTTTGGCGGATGCCAGGAGAACGCTACCTGCCCCAATGCATAGTGCCAACTGGAAAGTTTGGTGGAGGAGGAATAATGGTCTGGGGCTGTTTTTCATGGTTCGGGCTAGGCCCCTTAGTTCCAGTGAAGGGAAATCTTAATGCTACAGCATACAATGAAATTCTAGACAATTCTGTGCTTCCAACTTTGTGACAACAGTTTGGGTAAGGCCCTTTCCTGTTTCAGCATGACAATGCCCCTGTGCACAAAGCGAGGTCCATACAGAAATGGTTTGTCGAGACCGGTGTGGAAGAACTTGACTGGTTTGCACAGAGCCCTGACCTCAACCCCATCGAACACCTTTGGGATGAATTGGAACGCAGACTGTGAGCCAGGCCTAATCGCCCAACATCAGTGCCCGACCTCACTAATGTTCTTGTGGCTGAATGGAAGCAAGTCCCCGCAGCAATGCTCCAACATCTAGTGGAAAGCCTTCCCAGAAGAGTGGAGGCCGTTATAGCAGCAAAGGGGGACCAACTCCATATTAATGCCCATGAATGAGATATTTGACGAGCAGGTTTCCACATACTTTTGGCCATGTAGTGTAGCTTTTCCATATGACACTAAGCTGCGTTTCTTCAGCCTCATAGACTAAACATACCATAGTACTGTAAATGTAAATCCGGGACACTCAAATTAATATGATATGTTACATTTGGTATGTAACATATCATAAGACAAAAGGTTATTTAGGCAAAAAAAAAAAAGGATTGTGGTTGGTCAGGGTGGATGGGTGGGCGTATTAACGCAAATGTCAAGGAACCCAAAGGTTGCGTGTTGGAATCTCATCACGGTGAACTTTAGCATTTTGGCAACTTTGCAACCACTTACTACTTAGCATGTTAGCTAACCCTTCCCGTAACCCTAACCTTTACCCTAACTCCTAACCTTCAATCAATCAAATTGTATTTATAAAGCCCTTTTTACATCAGCAGATGTCACAAAGTGATTATACAGAAACCCAGCCTAAAACCAAGCAATGCAGATGTAGAAGCGCGGTGGCTTGGAAAAACTCCCTAGAAAGGCAGGAACCTAGGAAGAGGTACCAGGCTCTGATGGGTGGCCATGTCCCCTTCTGGCTGTGCCGGGTGGAGATTATAACAGTACATGGCCATTAAGGCCAGATTTTTCTCCAAGATGTTCAAACGTTCATAGATGACCAGCAGGGTCAAATAATAATCACAGTGGTTGTAGAGGTTGCAACAGGTCAGTACATCAGGAGTAAACGTCACTTGGCTTTTCATAGCCGGGCATTTAGAGGTTGAAATAGCAGGTGCGGTAGAGAGAGAGAGAGTTGAAAACAGCAGGTCTGGGACAAGGTAGCACGTCCGGCAGAAGAGTGGAAACTGGAGCAGCAGCACGACCAGGTGGACTGGGGACAGCAAGGAGTCATCAGGCCAGGTAGTCCTGATGCATGGTCCTAGGGCTCAGGTCCTCCGGAATGGGAGGGAGAGAGGGAGAGAGAGAGAATTAGAGGGTGCATACTTAAATTCACACAGGACACTGGATAAGACAGGAGAATAACACCAGATATAACAGACTGACCCTAGCCCCCCGGCACATAGACTATTGCAGCATAGATACTGGAGGCTGAGACAGGGGGGTCGGGAGACACTGTGGCCCCATCCGACGATACCCCCAGACAGGGCCAACCAGGCAGGATATAACCCCACCCACTTTGCCAAAGCACAGCCCCCACACCACTAGAGGGATATCAGCAGACCACCAACCTACTACCCTGAGACAAGGCTGAGTATAGCCCACGAAGATCTCCTCCACTGCACGAGCCCGAGGGAGCGACACACCGGACAGGAAGATCACGTCAGTGACTCAACCCACTCAAGTGATGCACCCCTCCTAGGGACGACATGGAAAGCACCAGTAAGCCAGTGACTCAGGCCCCGGAAATAGGGTCAGAGGCAGAGAAACCCAATGGAGAGACAGGAACCGGCCAGGCAGAGACAGCAAGGGCGGTTTGTCGCTCCAGTGCCTTTCCGTTCACCTTCGCACCCCTGGGCCAGACTACACTCAATCATAGGACCTACGGAAGAGATGAGTCTTCAGTAAAGACTTAAATGTTGAGACCGAGTCTGCGTCTCTCACATGGATAGGCAGACCATTCCATACAAATGGAGCTCTATAGGAGAAAGCCCTGCCTCCAGCTGTTTGCTTAGAAATTCTAGGGACAATAAGGAGGCCTGCGTCTTGTGACCGTAGCGTACGTGTAGGACCAAATCGGAGAGATAGGTAGGAGCAAGCCCATGAAATGCTTTGTAGGTTAGCACTAAAACCTTGAAATCAGCCTTAGCCTTAACAGGAAGCCAGTGCAGAGAGGCTAGCACTGGAGTAATATGATCAAATGTTTTGGTTCTAGTCAAGATTCTAGCAGCCGTGTTTAGCACTAACTGAAGTTTATTTAGTGCTTTATCCGGGTAGCCGGAGAGTAGAGCATTGCAGTAATCTAATCTAGAAGTGACAAAAGCATGGATGAGCTTTTCTGCATCATTTTTGGACAAAAAGTTTCAGATTTTTTGCAATGTTACGAAGATGGAAAAAAGCTGTCCTTGAAATATTCTTGATATGTTCGTCAAAAGAGAGATCAGGTTCCAGAGTAACGCCGAGGTCCTTCAGTTTTATTTGAGACGACTGTACAACCATCAAGATTTATTGTCAGATCCAACAGCAGATCTCTTTGTTTCTTGGGACCTAGAACTAGCATCTCTGTTTTGTCCGAGTTTAAAAGTAAAACATTTGCCGCCATCCACTTCCTTTATGTCTGAAACACAGGCTTCCAGGGTAGGCAATTTTGGGGCTTCACCGTGTTTCATCAAAATGTAGAGCTGTGTGTCGTCTGCATAGCGATGAAAGTTAACATTGTGTTTCCGAATGACATCACCAAGAGGTAAAATATATAGTGAAAACAATAGTGGTCCTAAAACGGAACCTTGAGGAACACCGGAACTTACAATTGATTTGTCAGAGGACAAACCATCCACAGAGACACATTTATATATTTCCGACAGATAAGATTTTAACCAGGCAAGAACTTGTCCGTGTAGACCAATTAAGGTTTCCAATCTCTCCAAAAGAATGTGGTGATCGATGGTGTCAAAAGCAGCACTATGGTCTAGGAGCACGAGGACAGATGCAGAGCCTTGCTCTGACGCCATTAAAAGTTAATTTACCACCTTCACGAGTGCGGTCTCAGTGCTATGATGGGGTCTAAAACCAGACTGAAGCGTTTCGTATAAATCTTTTGTCTTCAGGAAGGCAGTGAGTTGCTGCACAACAGCTTTTTCTAAAATCTTTGAGAGGAATGGGAGATTTGATATAGGCCGATGTTTTTTTACATTTTCTGGGTCAATGTTTGGCTTTTTCAAGAGAGGCTTTATTACTGCCACTTTTAGTGAGTTTGGTACACATCCAGTGGATAGGGAGCCATTTATTATGTTCAACATAGGAGGGCCAAGCACAGGAAGTAGCTCTTTCAGTAGTTTAGTTGGAATAGGGTCCAGTATGCAGCTTGAAGGTTTAGAGGCCATGACTATTTTCATGAATGTGTCAAGAGATATACGATTAAAAAACTTGAGTGTCTCCATTGATCCCAGGTCCTGGCAGTTCTGTGTGTCTCCATTGATCCTAGGTCCTGGCAGTTTTGTCCAGACTCAGGACAGCTGAGCTTTGGAGAAATACGCAGATTCAAAGAGGAGTCCGTAATTTGCTTTCTAATGATCATGATCTTTTCGTCAAAGAAGTTCATGAAATCATCACAGCTTTTTTTTTTCTTTTTTTTTCTCCCACCTTTATTTAACCAGGTAAGCCAGTTGAGAACAAGTTCTCATTTACAACTGCGACCTGGCCAAGATAAAGCAAAGCAGTGCGATAAAAACAACAACACAGTTACATATGGGGTAAAACAAAACATAAAGTCAAAAATACAACAGAAAATATATATACAGTGTGTGCAAATGTAGTAAGTTATGCAGGTAAGGCAATAAATAGGCTACAGTGCAAAATAATTACAATTAGTATTAACACTGGAATGATAGATGTGCAAGAGATGATGTGCAAATAGAGATACTGGGGTGCAAATGAGCAAAATAAATAACAATATGGGGATGAGGTAGTTGGGTGGGCTAATTTCAGATGGGCTGTGTACAGGTGCAGTGATCGATAAGGTGCTCTGACAACTCATGCTTAAAGTTAGTGAGGGAGATAAGAGTCTCCAGCTTCAGAGATGTTTGCAATTCGTTCCAGTCATAGGCAGCAGAGAACTGGAAGGAATGGCGGCCAAAGGAGGTGTTGGCTTTGGGGATGACCAGTGAGATATACCTGCTGGAGCGCATACTACGGGTGGGTGTTGCTATGGTGACCAATGAGCTAAGATAAGGCAGGGATTTGCCTAGCAGTGATTTACAGATGGCCTGGAGCCAGTGGGTTTGGCGACGAATATGTAGTGAGGACCAGCCAACAAGAGCGTACAGGTCACAGTGGTGGGTAGTATATGGGGCTTTGGTGACAAAATGGATGGCACTGTGATAGACTACATCCAATTTGCTGAGTAGAGTGTTGGAGGCTATTTTGTAAATGACATCGCCGAAGTCAAGGATCGGTAGGATAGTCAGTTTTACGAGGGCATGTTTGGCAGCATGAGTGAAGGAGGCTTTGTTGCGAAATAGGAAGCCGATTCTAGATTTAACTTTGGATTGGAGATTCTTAATGTGAGTCTGAAAGGAGAGTTTACAATCTAATCAGACACCTAGGTATTTGTACTTGTCCACATACTCTAGGTCAGACCCGTCGAGAGTAGTGATTCTAGTCGGGTGGGCGGGTGCCAGCAGCGTTCGATTGAAGAGCATGCATTTAGTTTTACTAGTGTTTAAGAGCAGTTGGAGGCTACTGAAGGAGTGTTGTATGGCATTGAAGCTCGTTTGGAGGTTTGTTAACACAGTGTCCAATACTGCTGAAGTGAAAGGTATCCTCTCTTGGGGAATGCTGCTTTTTAGTTAGCTTTGCGACAGTATCAAATATACATTTAGGATTGTTCTTATTCTCCTAAATTAGGTTGGAAAAATAGGATGATCGAGCAGCGGTGAGGGCTCTTCGATATTGCTCTGTACTTTCTTTCCAAGCTAGTAGGAAGACTTCCAGTTTGATGGAGCGCCATTTCCGTTCCAATTTTCTGGAGGCTTGCTTCAGGGCTCGGGTACATTCTGTATACCAGGGAGCTAGTTTCTTTTGACAGATGTTTTTTGTTTTTAGGGGTGCGACTGCATCTAGGGTATTACCCAAGGTTAAATTCAGATCCTCAGTTAGGTCGTTAACTGATTTTTTTACTCCGACGTCCTTGAGTAGGTGGAGGGAGTCTGGAAGGGCCTCTAGGAATCTTTGGGTTGTCCGAGAATTTACAGCACGGCTTTTGATGGTCCTTGGTTGGGGTCTGAGCAGATTATTTGTTGCAATTGCAAACATAATAAGATGGTGGTCTGGTTATGAGGAAAAACATTTAGATCCACAATATTTATTCCACGGGACAAAACTAGAAGGGTATGACTGTGGCATTGAGTAGGTCCGGAGACATGTTGGACCAAACCCACTGAGTCGATGATGGCTCCGAAAGCCTTTTGGAGTGTGTCTGTGGACTTTTCCATGTGAATATTAAAGTCACCAAAAACTAGAATATTATCTGCCATGACTACAAAGTCCGATAGGAATTCAGGGAACTCAGTGATGAACTCTGTATACGGCCCAGGAGGCCTGTAAACAGTAGCTATAAAAAGTGATTGAGTAGGCTGCATAGATTTCATGATTAGAAGCTCAAAAGACGAAAACACAGTCATTTTTGGGGGGGTAAATTGACATTTGCTATCGTAAATGTTAGCAACACCTCCGCCTTTGTGGGAGGCGCGGGGGATATGGTCACTAGTGTAACCAGGAGGAGAGGCCTCATTTAACACAGTCAATTCATCAGGCTTAAGCCATGTTTCAGTCTGGCCAATCACATCAAAAAAGATTATGATCAGTGATTAGTTCATTGACCATAACTGCCTTGGAAGTGAGGGATCTAACATTAAGTAGCCCTTAACACTAACCTTAACCTTAACCCCTAGCATAGCTAACGCTAGCCACCTAGCTAACATTAGCATTAGCCACCTAGCTAACTTTTGCCACAACAAACTGGAATTCGTAACATATCATACGTATTGCAAATTCAAACGTATCATACGAATTGTAATTTGTAGCATATCATACGAAATATGATGATGGAAATCCAAAAATTTATACATACAATACGTACCATATCGTACTAAAAGTATGAAAAATGTATGCACTCACTAACTGTAAGTCGCTCTGGATAAGAGCGTCTGCTAAATTACTAAAATGTAAATCTAAATGGAGGGAGACAGTAAATGTAAACTATGTTCAACTCAAATCAAAATTTAGACATCCCCTGTATGTTTCACTGTTTCCTATAGGATAGATAGACATCCCCTGTATGTTAAACTGTTTCCTATAGGATAGATAGACATCCCCTGTATGTTTCATTGTTTCCTATAGGATAGATAGACATCCCCTGTATGTTTCACTGTTTCCTATAGGATAGATAGACATCCCCTGTATGTTTCACTGTTTCCTAAAGGATAGATATACATCCCCTGTATGTTTCACTGTTTCCTATAGGATAGATAGACATCCCCTGTATGTTTCACTGTTTCCTAAAGGATAGATAGACATCCCCTGTATGTTTCACTGTTTCCTAAAGGATAGATAGACATCCCCTGTATGTTTCACTGTTTCCTAAAGGATAGATAGACATCCCCTGTATGTTTCACTGTTTCCTAAAGGATAGATAGACATCCCCTGTATGTTTCACTGTTTCCTATAGGATAGATAGACATCCCCTGTATGTTAAACTGTTTCCTAAAGGATAGATAGACATCCCCTGTATGTTTCACTGTTTCCTAAAGGATAGATAGACATCCCCTGTATGTTAAACTGTTTCCTATAGGATAGATATATACAGTAGAACAGAGTAATGATCAGTGACATTTCAGAGATGACCTTTCCACTTATATCAGTCCCTGATGTTGCCTCACCCCCCTCCTCCTCCACCTCTTCACCCTCTCGCCTCACCCTCCTCCTCACCCCCTCCTCCTCATCCCCCCTCTTCACCCCCTCACCTCACCCATCTCCTCACCCTCTCGCCTCATCCCCCTCCTCATCTCACCCTCTCACTTCAACCGCCTCCTCACCCTCACCCTCTCGCCTCACCCCCTCCTCAGTTTCTCTCTTGACTCCTCTCTGGGTTTGAGGCAGGGACAGGGAGGAGATACAGACAGATCAGTTTCTCTATTGACTCCTCTCTGGGTTTGAGCAATGGTAATGAGCTGTAGAGCTTCAGGTAATCTCAGGTGACTTGATTACCTTTAGGGGATACATACAGCACCTGGTTACTTTATCAGCATAAAATCGATGAAGTCAAGAGTGATGGAAAAAACGATGGAAAACTTTGAACGTTATAACGGGTAGGAATTCAAACATGGCTGCCTCTTTTGTTGAATCAGAGGGTGTATTTATCAGGAAACCACGTGACATTGCAATTTACTTTAATGACTATTTACCGGCAAAAGTGGACAAGTTGAGAAATGAGTCCAACTGATGGCTCCCTGTCTATACCCTTATAAAAGATTGTATCATGAATGAGAGGAATTGCAAGTTTGAATTTCACCAATTAGAAAGAGAAGAGGTGAAAAGTATATTGTATCTATATCTGATCATATCTATATCATAGCTTACATATCTCTTTCTGATGATGAATCACCAGGTACAGATAATCTTGACGGCAAATTGCTTAGAGTTCCACCCCATTTGTCATATTTTGAATAGGTGCTTGACGTGTGGGGTGTGCCCAGACACCTTGAAAGTGTCAAAGGTGATTCCACTACCTAAGGAAAAAAAGATCAGCCTTCCCTGGTCCAAATAGTCATCCTATAAGCTTGTGTTAAATAAATTATTGGAAAAAAATTGTATCTGTGCAAATTCAGGATTATTTCCCATGTAATGATCTGATGATGAGTTTCGAGCATGCATACAGAGGAGGGCATTCGACGAGTACCGGCCTTAGCTCAAGTGACAGATGACTGGCTAACGAGTATGGATGACAGGAAGTCAGTTGGCACAGTGATGTTGGACTTAAGTGCTGCTTTTGATGTAATTCATCGTGAACTGTTGCTACGTAAACTCAAATGTCATGGTTTTATGTCTTCCGCTCTCTCCTGGATGGAAAGCTTCTTTAAATGGACAGTAAAGATTTAACCTGTGGCGTTCCTCAAGGAAGCTGCCTAGGCACACTTTTCTACTCTGTGTTTTCTAATGATTTACTGTAATGAACAAAGCAACAGTGGTTATGTATACTGATGACTCTACAATGTACAGTATAGCGCTGCGTCAGCATATAATGAACTAACAGATGTACTGAGCAGAGAACTAAGAACGGTGTCTGAGTGGGTTAACGTGAACAAATTGGTGTTGAATATTTCTAAAACAAAATGTATTGTATTTGGTCCAAGATATGCACTACCAGTCAAAAGTTTTAGAACACCTACTCATTCAAGAGTTTTTCTTAATTTTTTACTATTTTCTACATGGTAGAATAATAGTGTAGACATCAAAACTATGAAATAACACATATGGAATCATGTAGTAACCAAAAAAGTGTTAAAAAATCTAAATATATTTGATATATGAGATTCTTCAAATAGCCACCCTTTGTCTTGATGACAGCTTTGCACACTCTTGGCATTCTCTCAACCAACTTCATCTGGAATGCTTTTCCAACAGTCTTGAAGGAGTTCCCACATATGCTGAGCACTTGTTGGCTGCTTTTCCTTCACTCTGCGGTTCGACTCATCCCAAACCAACTCAATTTGGTTGAGGTCGGGGGATTGTGGAGGCCAGGTCATCTGATGCAGCACACCATCACTGACCTTCTTGGTAAAATAGCCCTTACACAGCCTGGAGGTGTGTTGGGTCATTGTCCTGTTGAAAAACAAATGATAGTCCCACTAAGCCCAAACCAGATGGGATGGTGTATCACTGCAGAATGCTGTGGTAGATATGCTAGTTAAGTGTGCCTTGAATTCTAAATAAATCACAGACAGTGTCACCAGCAAAGCAACCCCACACCATAACACCTCTTCCTCCATTCTTTACGGTGGGAAATACACATGCGGAGATCATCCATTCACCCGCACCGTGTCTCACAAAGACACAGCGGTTGAAACCAAAAATCTCCAATTTGGACTCCAGACCAAAGGACAAATCTCCACCGGTCTAATCCATTGCTCGTGTTTGTTGGCCCAAGCAGGTCTCTTCTTCTTATTGGTGTCCTTTAGTAGTGGTTTCTTTGCAGCAATTCGACCATGAAGGCCTGATTCACACAGTCTCCTCTGAACAGTTGATGTTGAGATGTGTCTGTTACTTGAACTCTGTGAAGCATTTATTTGGGCTGCAATTTCTGAGGCTGGTAACTCTAATGAACTTATCCTCTGCAGCAGAGGTAACTCTGGGTCTTCCATTCCTGTGGCGGTCCTCATGAGAGCCAGTTTCATCATAGCGCTTGATGGTTTTGAGACCGCACTTGAAGAAACTTTCAAAGTTCTTGGAATTTTCCGTGTTGACTTAAAGTAATGATGGACTGTCGTGTCTCTTTGCTTATTTGAGCTGTTCTTGCCATAATAAGGCTATCTTCTGTATACCCCCCCTACCTTGTCACAACACAACTGATTGGCTGAAATGCATTAAGAAGGAAAGAAATTCCACAAATTAACTTTTAAGAAGGCACACCTGTTATTTGAAATGCATTCCAGGTGACTACCTCATGAAGCTGGTTGAGAGAATGCCAAGAGTGTGCAAAGATTTCATCAAGGCAAAGGGTGGCTATTTAAAGAATCTCAAATATAAAATATATTTTGATTTGTTTAACACTTTTCTGGTTACTACATGATTCCATAGGTGTTATTTCATAGTTTTGATATCTTCACTATTATTCTACAATGTAGAAAATAAAGAAAAACCCTTGAATGAGTAGGTGTGTCCAAACCTTCGACTGGTACAAACAAACAAACGCGTTAACAAACTTTTGACCGGTAGTGTATGCTTACTGGTGACCCTCAATTAAACTTGTCGATGGATGGGTTGCCTGTGTGTCACGCAAACTCCTGCTCCCTCCCTCCGGTGCTCCACGTCGCCGGTCTAATAACCACCGGTCCTGGCAACCTACATTGCCCACACCTGGCAACCATCATTGTGCACACCTGGCAACCATCATTGTGCACACCTGGCAACCATCATTGCGTACACTTGGACTTCATCACCACCCTGATTACTCTCCCTTCATATAACCCTCAGTATCCTCAGTCATCAGTCAGTATTGGTTTTGGTTACGTTCAGTACGCTGCTCCTTCATATAACCCTCAGTAGCCTCAGTCATCAGTCAGTATTGGTTTTGGTTACGTTCAGTACGCTGCTCCTTCATATAACCCTCAGTAGCCTCAGTCATCAGTCAGTATTGGTTTTGGTTACGTTCAGCTTCTATCGTTTCGTGTTTTCGTTCATGTTTATTATTATTATTACACTCACCTTCTGCACCTGCTTCCTGACTCCCTGCGTACACTCACCTTCTGCACCTGCTTCCTGACTCCCTGCGTACACTCACCTTCTGCACCTGCTTCCTGACTCTGTCACGATTTAAACTGAATATGAACCCAAATGCAGACAACTACACCGAGCCAGAGAAGGTTTAGCAGGTTTATTTCAAAGTTAAATTGTCCAGGTTTCCAAAAATAGGGGAAGAGCAAGTCCAGGTCTACAGGGAGGGTAACAGATCCAGGGTTCTGAGCAGGAGTGGTACCGTAACGTCCTAGTGTCCGTGGTGAGTCCAAATGTGAGGTCCAGTAGTGGAAAGCAGGATGGTGGTGGCAGGAGTGAAGCGGAGGCAGGAGTCAGGTTCCAATAATCTGTGGCACAGGAGAAATATAAATAGAACAGGCCAAAAACACAAAGAGCGAAAACAAGCAGGTTGAGTCAGCAGTGAGACTAACATGGTCATCTTGACTATGATCTGACGATGAGTGGCAAGTTTGACCGGGTCTTTAAGGCTGAGGTGATTATGGTGAATGAGCTGCAGCTGGAACCCTGACTCCCGCACACCAGACTTCACTCCTGCAATTAAGAACAGACAGAGGGAGAGCAGAGAGAGAGAGCTACCTAGCAGCAGTAGGCCTAACAGACTCCCTGCGTACACTCACCTTCTGCACCTGCTTCCTGACTCCCTACGTAAGCATTACACTGTGGAACAAGTTAAATAGACCAAACGACTTGGCGTCACGTTGGACGCTGATCTATCCTGGTCTGAACATATAGATAATATTATAATTAAAAATTGGGTAAAGGGCATTGCCATAACAAGACAATATGTTCTGAGCATTTAACATCCAGCGCTCTGAATCAGGTGATTCAAGCTTTGGTTATAACACACTTAGAGGTGCTGTCCAGTCATGTGGTCGTCTGCAGCAAAACAATATCTGAAAAAGCTCCAACTCTCTCAAAACATGGCTGCCAGACTAGGTCTTCATAGCGCTATACATATGAATGCCTACCTAATACATCTTAATCTCTCATGGTTTCCCATTGAAAGCAAATGAGTATCCAGTCTTTAGATCTTTTTTTTTTTTTTTTTGGAATGTAGCAATTTTAAAGAAACCAAGGTATTTCGACTCGAGTCACACTTAAGTCGCAAAGAAAATGACTTGCGACTTGACTTAGACTCATGATCAGTTGACTTGAGACTTGACTTGGACTCTAGATGAGAGACTCGTGAACAATGCAAGTCAGTACTGGGATACGTTTTTTGTTGTGCATTCTGTCAGATAACATGGAACAGGTGGCATTGTAACACAGAGATAGTAGTTTAATACAGAGGGCTGAAAAGCGTTCTAGAACGGCTGCGTCATTTGTACATCACTGTAGTACTACCACTAAACTATCCTAATCAGCAACAATGTCATCAGGTGGTGAGGCTTTCGTTATTACATTCGGTTACAAGAACCTGCAGCAGGATAAAAAAAAAACCCCCGAAATGCTGTTTGCAAAACTTGTGGAATTAACATTAAAGATGCTGGCGCAACTACATCTAACGTCATCCGACATTTGAAAACTCACCGCGAAAGGTCAGTTAGGCTAGCTAGATAACAACGTTACAACGTGGTGAGACTAATAATATCCTGTTAAGCAGATGCTAGCTTGATATAGCTAGCTTTCTTGTGTGTCATCTTTTAGCTAACTGGAAATGTATTACTGTCGAATATTTCTCAAAAGGTTAAGAGGTGGGTTGTCAGATAGCTAGGCCTACTTGTTAGCAGAGATTATTAAATTACATCTCAGCGATATACAGTGGGGAAAAAAAGTATTTAGTCAGCCACCAATTGTGCATGTTCTCCCACTTAAAAAGATGAGAGAGGCCTGTAATTTTCATCATAGGTACACGTCAACTATGACAGACAAATTGAGAAAAGAAATCCAGAAAATCACATTGTAGGATTTTTTATTAATTTATTTGCAAATTATGGTGGAAAATAAGTATTTGGTCACCTACAAACAAGCAAGATTTCTGGCTCTCACAGACCTGTAACTTCTTCTTTAAGAGGCTCCTCTGTCCTCCACTCGTTACCTGTATTAATGGCACCTGTTTGAACTTGTTATCAGTATAAAAGACACCTGTCCACAACCTCAAACAGTCACACTCCAAACTCCACTATGGCCAAGACCAAAGAGCTGTCAAAGGGCACCAGGCTGGGAAGACTGAATCTGCAATATGTAAGCAGCTTGGTTTGAAGAAATCAACTGTGGGAGCAATTATTAGGAAATGGAAGACATACAAGACCACTGATAATCTCCCTCGATCTGGGGCTCCACGCAAGATCTCACCCCGTGGGGTCAAAATGATCACAAGAACGGTGAGCAAAAATCCCACAACCACACGGGGGGACCTAGTGAATGACCTGCAGAGAGCTGGGACCAAAGTAACAAAGCCTACCATCAGTAACACACTACGCCGCCAGGGACTCAAATCCTGCAGTGCCAGACGTGTCGCCCTGCTTACGCCAGTACATGTCCAGGCCCGTCTGAAGTTTGCTAGAGTGCATTTGGATGATCCAGAAGAGGATTGGGAGAATGTCATATGGTCAGATGAAACCAAAATATAACTTTTTGGTAAAAACTCAACTCGTCGTGTTTGGAGGACAAAGAATGCTGAGTTGCATCCAAAGAACACCATACCTACTGTGAAGCATGGGGTGGAAACATCATGCTTTGGGGCTGTTTTTCTGCAAAGGGACCAGGACGACTGATCCGTGTAAAGGAAAGAATGAATGGGGCCATGTATCGTGAGATTTTGAGTGAAAACCTCCTTCCATCAGCAAGGGCATTGAAGATAAAACGTGGCTGGGTCTTTCAGCATGACAATGATCCCAAACACACCGCCCGGGCAACGAAGGAGTGGCTTCGTAAGAAGCATTTCAAGGTCCTGGAGTGGCCTAGCCAGTCTCCAGATCTCAACCCCATAGAAAATCTTTGGAGGGAGTTGAAAGTCTGTGTTGCCCAGCGACAGCCCCAAAACATCACTGCTCTAGAGGAGATCTGCATGGAGGAATGGGCCAAAATACCAGCAACAGTGTGTGAAAACCTTGTGAAGACTTAAAGAAAACGTTTGACCTGTGTCATTGGCAACAAAGGGTATATAACAAAGTATTGAGAAACTTTTGTTATTGACCAAATACTTATTTTCCACCATAATTAGCAAATAAATTCATAAAAAATCCTACAATGTGATTTTCTGGAATTTTTTTTCTCATTTTGTCTGTCATAGTTGACGTGTACCTATGATGAAAATTACAGGCCTCTCTCATCTTTTTAAGTGGGAGAACTTGCACAATTGGTGGCTGACTAAATACTTTTTTTCCCCACTGTACATATCACTATGGGATTTAATATACTTTCTGTTGTAGCCTGGTCCTAGGAAGTAAGTTAGTATAAAACGAGAGTTCAAAGCATGCAACTTCTAGGACATTTCTGCTGAAAAATCCCATCGGCCATATATATTTGTTTGTGTCTGTCCTTGTACTTCCATCTCAAGTCAGCAACAACTATCTATCATGTTTGTTCATCTGCAGGTTCACTGAATTCTGCAAAGCAAAGGTGGCCAGCGCAGGGACAGAAGGACAGAGCAGCATTGACTCATTCTTGACCACCACATGTGTCCATGTGTACAGCCAGGGCCACCCCAGGCAGAAGGCCATAACAGAGGCTATACTGCAAGACCTGATCATTTCCTGCAACCTGCCTATGTCCTTAGTGGACAACCCTCACTTTAGGCATTTCATGTCAGTGGTAGATGACAAAAATAGACCAGTAAGTAGGCCCACGTTGACCAGGCGCCTGCATGACTTAACACTGAACAAAGAGGCTACAATCAAAAGTGCCCTAGAGAAGACAGAATCAGTGTCTTGTCACTGTAGATGTATGGACTGACAGGACCATGAGGGGCTTCATGGGAGTAACGGCCCATTACATGGCCATGGAAGAGAGAAAAACTCCCAGACTGGAGTCAGTTCTGTTGAGCTGTGATAGATTCACAGGGTCACACACTGGGGAAAGAATCAGTGATACATTTGAAGTAATATGTGATAAATTTGGCATAAAACATAAATTAGATTATATCATATGTGATAACGCTGTAAGTATGAAAAAGGCCTTCACAGTTTGTTTCCCCAAAAGCAAGCAATGATCATGATGATGATGATGATGTGGATAACCTCAGCCTATGGGAAGAATTTGGTGAAGAGTACAATGCTGATGTTGAAGCTATCCAAACCAACTGCAGGCAACAGCGCTTACAGTGCTTTGCCCATTCATTACAACCGGTGATTAGAGATGGACTAAAGGAAACAACAATCATAAACAGTGTGAAGGCTAAGGTAACTAAACTATACTACCTGTGGTCTGAAATAAGCATTTGAAGCTGAGTTCGGAGCCAATCGTAGTATCCCTCCGGCTTGTTAAAGCAGTCACCAATCTGAATCAACAACGCCGCAATACTCTACTTGAGGCCCAAGGACACAAGGAGCTCTGCTTATCACCAAGGGAATGGAGCCAGCTATTGGAGCTAGTGGACATTTTGGACCCTTTTGTCCAGGCCACCGACCTTACTCAGGGGGGAGAACGTGGTGACTCTCAGTGCTGCCCTTCCTTGTGAACTGTCACTCAACTATCATCTGCAAAGTAGACTGAGCACAAGTCGTCACCTAGTCGGTCTAGTAAAAGCACTGCAGCAGTCCCTCAAACGCCGATTCCAGGGGGGTGTTTGTGAATGTCAGAATGGAGCACTCGGATGAACAGGCAACAAAACCTCCATTTGGTGATGAGGTCTACATAATGGCTGCACTGCTGGACCCATCTTTCTGCCTGTTCTGGCTTGATCATGATGTCCTCATACCACATGAAGATAAAGCTGAATTGAAGGAGAGTCTGATGCCACTTGCATTCAAATAATAATTATTTGTTTTCATGTATAATGTATCCTGTTATATTCTTGATTATATACATCATTTAATGAAAGAAAAATTTCAGACCTTGTTTTTGCTGAGGCACGGAAAGTCACCGTTACGGAGAGCAGTAGTGGAGAAGAGAAAAAAATCCACATGCCAAAACCTCTAGATTGTTCTCTGGCTACGGCAACAAGATCAGCAAGAAGAAAGGAGACATAAAGTCATCTGTCAGAGCAGAGATTATTCGCTACATTCAAGTATCTTCTGATGAAAATGAAGTTGATTGCTTGGATTTATGGAGAATCCATGCGAAATACTTTCCAAGGCTCAAGCAGGTAGCAATGACAGTGTTGGCTGTGCCTGCCACCAGTGCCCAAGTGGAGAGAGTGTTTAGTCATGGAGGTCTCATCATGCGCCCTCATCGTGCCAGGCTCAGCGCAAGAACGCTGACAAACTTGATCTTTCTGAAATGTAACCTGTCTGCAACCGAAATGTTCTCTGTCTTAGGGCACAGGATGTAATTTGCTACTTGTTACAGGAAATGGTGTTTCTGTTGTTAAGTGTCCAGGTCAGTAAGTATATTTTAGGTAAATAGAACACTTTAGTAGTGCAGTTATTGAACACCTGTCAGTCATTTTGGTTTATATTTATACTTGTCATTTATCTTCCCTCCCCTCCAGATGTTCTGTTTGTGTCACAGAATGAAGTGAAATATAGACAATGTCTGCCACAAAATACCACGCGCTTTAAAATGTTATGTTAGCTTTTATTCATATCCGGTACAGTTACTTTCATTCATGTAAACTGTTTACATTTTAAAAGGAAATGTATTTTGATTTAAATAGTGCCTGATGTGCTTTCTTTCATACAAGTATGGACTAATGAAGGGAGTCTCTTCAAATCATTTACAAGGTTTATAGACCTAACCCACAGCAAGCAGAAAGCCATTACCAAAAGGGACTTGAGACTTGACTTAGACTTGGCCCTAAAAGACTTGAGACTTGACTTAGACTTGGCCCTAAAAGACTTGAGACTTGACTTAGAATTGGCCCTAAAAGACTTGAGACTTGACTTAGACTTGACCCTAAAAGACTTGAGACTTGACTTAGACTTGGCCCTAAAAGACTTGAGACTTGACTTAGACTTGGCCCTAAAAGACTTGAGACTTGACTTAGACTTGGCCCTAAAAGACTTGAGACTTGACTTAGATTTGGCCCTAAACGACTTGAGACTTGACTTAGACTTGGCCCTAAAATACTTGAGACTTGACTTAGATTTGGCCCTAAAAGACTTGAGACTTGACTTAGATTTGGCCCTAAAAGACTTGAAACTTGACTTAGATTTGGCCCTAAAAGACTTGAGACTTGACTTAGACTTGGCCCTAAAAGACTTGAGACTTGACTTAGACTTGGCCCTAAAAGACTTGAGACTTTACTTAGACTTGGCCCTAAAATACTTGAGACTTGACTTAGACTTGGCCCTAAAATACTTGAGACTTGACTTAGACTTGGCCCTAAAATACTTGAGACTTGACTTAGACTCTACCCCAAAGACTTGTGAACATCTCTGCCAATTAGTGTACACAAGCACCAAACCAGACAGGCACGTACAGGTCATCAGATACCCGCCAGACCAAGGACAAATCTCCTCAAATCTACAGTAATATACAGAGCCATCACTAAATGGAATTCTTTACCAAATCACATTTCTCAGGCAAAAAGTAAACCTACCTTGAAGAAAACAATAAAAAAAACAACATCTAATGCGATCGATCACATGACTGGACAGATACTAATCACATTGAACGTTAAATGTATTACATTTAAGGTATTTTAATTGTCTGTCATGTCTACTTGTTAAATGTGTGTACTGTCTTAATGTCAAATGTAATTGTTTGTAATTTCTTGTTCTGTGTTGGACCCCAGCTAATCGGGATCCCCCCCCCACCACCACCACCCCCACATGCTTAGTCACATGTTTTCTAACACAGTGGATTCATTGGACAGGTTATGGGGTATGTATCTGTGACAGTGGTCAGTAAAGGCTGCAGAGTCTATCCTAATGCTTTTTACCCCATCCCGCTACTCTCTTCTCTATCTTCTATCTATCTCTCTCTCTTTTCTCTTGGGGGACAAATGAGGACCAGGCAGGAAGCACCAGAGAGGATGTGTGCGTGTGTGTATGTTCACCTTTTGGTTGCATTAGGCATTAGGGCGGTCTCAAATGTCTGTCCACGCTCGGCCTCTCCTGTCACATAGACTCTGTGCTCAATGGGCCAGAAGAAGAGGCTCCATGAATCGTCCATTAGCCCAGTTGGGTTTTAATGACCTGGCCAAACGGCTTCAAACTGCTTTCCAGCCAAAATCGGCAACAAAACACACAACACCAGAACTCTGCAATCAGTGGGGGGGCGTCCCAAATGGCACCCTATTCCCTATATAGTGCACTACAATCGTATTTGCCCTGATCGACAGTAGTGCACTATATAGAGAATAGTGTGCCATTTGGACAAAGAGGGCTTCATAATTGTTCGCTGAGCGGCGGTTTCCTTTGTCTCAATCAAATGAGCGTGAAATTGCACTTCTCAGTTAGCCATGTACACTAGCCTCACCTAGTCAGCAGAGAGTCCAGGCAAATTAAGGACCTTATGTCCTCACACACACACACACACACACACACACACACACACACACACACACACACAGTGCTTGACTTGGGAAGGAGCTCACCAGAGCTGAGTACCGGTACCTCAAATGTCCTACTGCTTCAGCTCCTGTTCCTCTTATAGAATATTAGCTCAAAAATATTGTGGAGCTTCTGTACCTAAATATAAACAGTACCAGAACTCAAAATGAGTACCGGAACCTATTTCAGTCCATGTCAAGCACTTCAAACACACACACACACACATACACACACACACACACACACACACACACACACACACACACAGGACACACACACCCAGGTGCCCCACTAACAAATGACTTAAAGGTAGATTCAGTGAGATAACGTAGATGTGAAAAGTAGATTCTAAGAGCCACATTGTAACATGTCCTCAAATTGTACCAGTTCAACCCTGCCTACTTCCAGGTCACAGTGACATCGCAAATTCTGCTCAAGGCCCTGACCAACCTACAGACCTTACTCTGTGAAAGTGCATGATTGACCAGACACACGTATCCTTTTGGTGCTCAGTATAATCTAGTGGCCCCCTGTGTAGCTCAGCTGGTAGAGCATGGCGCTTGCAACGCCAGGGTTGTGGGTTCGTTTCCCACGGGGGGGGGGGCAGTATGAAGAAAACAAAATGTATGCACTCACTAACTGTAAGTCGCTCTGGATAAGAGCATCTGCTAAATGACTAAAATGTATATTACAGTCTGAGACTATATCCCTGACTATTCGATTGAAGTGATACTGTACATGACTATAGCGATTTTAATATGACTCAGTGAACATTGACAATTCAATATTTTCTTTGGCTAGTTCAGAGCAGGAAGGAATAGATCTACTGTACTTCCTCCAGCCAAGGTCACACTAAAGAGTGAAGATTCCCCAGACATTTGATCATTTCAACTCCAGAGCCGGGCAGAGGGCTGTGGAACCTTCCTATTCTGAGGAGTAAATGGAGTTTCATACAGTGCTTTGTTATTTCGTGAATAGACAGCCGGCCTTATCGACAATAGACAAAAGACAAAGGGACTGTGGCATCAGTCATGGTTTTGAGGTGGACAGCTGAAATGGACTGAGCTATGGGCCAGAGGGAGGCCACTGGACAGGGCCTTGAGCTGGCCGATCCGGTGCTAAATGCTGGCTATTTTTGACGGGACAGGGCTAAGATGAATGGACACATTAGGAGTGTGGAGATGGTCCTGGCTGGCTGTTATGCCCAACCCCCCTCCCCCCTCTGCCCCAGCCACACCCCTCCCCCCCTATGTGTTTTGATATATGGCTGAAGGGTCAGACACTGTGAGACCAATGGACGGGTGGGGTGGGCGGACGGACGGACGGACGGGGGGGGACGGGGGGGACGGGGGGGTGCAGGGGACAGCGAGCGGAGGGGATGGACCGACCAGCTGAGATGGGGGGCTGTGGTTGCCTAGCAACGTGCTGACCAAGGGGAGCAGTGCCCTGATTGCAGTCACTCTGGATCAATTTCCGCGTGCGTAGAGCTGACCAGTATCAATCACCCTGACTCACAGGGGGGAAAACTCATTGATTAGATGAGTTTGGGGGCAGGTGATGTTGAGGAGAGAGAAAGAAAGAATGGGGGGAAATGAAAGTGAGTTCACAGAACCAGGAGTGGTTCAACACTGACCTAAAGACAGAACCACAGCACAGGAGTGGTTCAACACTGACCCAAAGACAGAACCACAGCACAGGTTCAACACTGACCCAAAGACAGAACCACAGCACAGGTTCAACACTGACCCAAAGACAGAACCACAGCACAGGTTCAACACTGACCCAAAGACACACAAATCTCCAGTTTTACATTGAAAGTGAGTTCACAGCACCACAGCACAGGAGTGGTTCAACACTGACCAAAAGACACATACATCTCTCAGGGGGAGACAGTTTTACATTTAGTTGTTGTCAGTGTCACTTTGGCACTAAGATTGATGGAAGTACAACAGCGTTAGTGTTTTTTTATTCAGTGATTATTCTGAGTGCATGCCAACGATACCGTCATTTCAGAACTTTTATTCATGAGACAGTCATCGATGTTGCCACGACGCACAATAACATATTGTAGCCCCGACACCTTTTGACACCAAGTGGTCCGAACCTCTTGACAAGGTCATCGGGGCAGCTTCCAAAATGGCACCCTATTCCACATACAGCGCATTCGGAAAGTATTCAGACCCCTTGGCTTTTTCCAAATTTTGCTACTTTACAGCCTAATTCTAAAATTGATTAAATAATTTTTCCCCCTCATCAATCTACACACAATGACAAAGCGAAAACAGGTTTTTAGAATTTTTGCTAATTTATTAAAAAGAGAAAACAGAAATACGTTATTTACATAAGTATTCAGACCCTTTGCTATGAGACTCAAAGTTTAGCTCAGGTGCATCCTGTTTCCAATGTTCAACCTAGAGATGTTTCTACAACTTGATTGGAGTCCACATGTGGTAAATTCAATTGATTTGAGATCATTTGGAAAGGCACACACCTGTCTATATAAGGTCCCACTGTTGACAATGCATGTCAGAGCAAAAACCAAGCCGTGAGGTCGAAGGAATTGTCTGTAGAGCTCAGAGACAGGATTGTGTCAAGGCACAGATCTGGGGAATGGTACCAAACCATTTCTGCAGCATTGAAGGTCCCCAAGAACACAGTGGCCTCCATCATTCTTAAATGGAATAATTTTGGAACCACCAAGACTCTTCCTAGAGCTGGCCGCCCGGCCAAAATGAGCAATTGGGGGAGAAGGGCCTTGGTCAGGGAGGTGACCAAGAACCCGACGGTCACTCTGACAGAGCTCCAGAGTTCATCTGTGGAGATGGGAGAACCTTCCAGAAGGACAACTATCTCTGCAGCACACCGCCAATCAGGCCTTTACGGTAGAGTGGCCAGACGGAAGCCACTCCTCAGTAAAAGGCACATTACAGCCCGCTTGGAGTTTGCCAAAAGGCACCTAAAGGACTCTCAGACCATGAGAAACAAGATTATCTGGTCTGATGAAACCAAGATTGAACTCTTTGGCCTGAATGCAAATCGTCATGTCTGGAGGAAACATGGCACCATCCTTACGGTGAAGCATGGTGGTGGTGGCAGCATCATGCTGTGGGGATGTTTTTTCAGCTGCAGGGACCGAGTGACTAGTCAGGATTGAGGGAAAGATTAAAAAAAATAATAATAATGTATGCACTCACTAACTGTAAGTTGCTCTGGATAAGAACGTCTGCTAAATGATGTAAATGTGTCCAATGGGGTGCCATTTGGGGCGCTCCCCTAGGTTCCCCTAACCAAAGGGCATCTAAAGCAATACATTTAATTGCCAACCTGGCCTCCCCGGACCCATCCTCTCCCCCCCTTGACCATATTTACCTGCCTTCTGTTAGACAGCCATCACTTTATGTTAAGCAACAAGACCGAGACAGAGAAGGAGACAGAGGCGACGTGCAGGCAGGCTTCCAATCAGGGTCTGAATGGTATTGAACAGACATTTTCATCCAGAGAAATGGAACCCAGCTCATCATGGAAAATAAATGAGGACTACATTACATTACAGTGAGACCAACTAGATGTAATTTGGCAGGACTCGTTTTTCACTTCATTTCTGAAATGTAAACTGTTTTATGAGGAGGGATGGAGGAGATGGTCCCCCAAATCCACCCCCCCAACACACACTCACTCTCTCTCTCTCTCTCTCTCTCTCTCTCTCTCTCTCTCACACACACACACACTCACACTCTCTCACACACACACACACATTCTCTCTTTCTCTCGCACACACTCACAAACACTCTCTCTCTCACACACACACACACACACACATACACACACACTCATACACACACACACACACACACACATGGCCCCTATGTACTGTACAGTAAAGCTTTGAAGAGGAATCTGTCCTAACGGTAATTCTTCTGATTACATTTCAGGAGCAGGAGAAGGAGTGTAGGAAGGTGAGGCTGGAATCTGTCATTTGTTTTGTAATATTTACTTCCTGTTCAAGTTCAGTAATGTTCCTCAGTTCTATTTGAAAGATAAGTGTGTAGTATTAGTTACAATAGATGTGTTACAGTGGTTTCCAGGCTACAATATAAACCCTGGTGGTTCTACCACCCCCTCATCCTCACACCAAAGCTAACAGAACAATAATAAGAGGTCTGTAATAATGACTGAAGAGCGGTGATATGAATGACGTTACTGGGGATAAACACATCACATCATCATCACACAGTTCACTGGCAACACTGAATCTGTTTAGAAGAGGATCAGAGATCGAAGCTTCTCTCCCTATCAAGCGTATGAGGCAGCGCTCGGTTTGTTGTTTTTTGAAAGTGTCTGGAAAAAGTGTTCTATTGAAAACGTTTTGTTTACTAGCTAGCTACGTTTTGATTTTTTGGATCCCGCGACGCGGTTGGCATCCGTTGCTGGGACCGCTGCTATCTGTCCAGGGATCCTGCCGACCGAGGGTCTGATGATGAGCTGCTTGGTGTAGTAGCTAGCCTAGCTGCCTATCAAGATAGCAGGGTTTCATCTTGGGCTTGAGCACAGCCCGCGACGTGGTTAGTCCTTGTGGCTTGGACCGCGGATTGTCCCGGGCTTGTGGCTTTCTAGATCCCTCCTGTTTGTTGCTGTTTCCATCTTCCCTGTCTGGAATTGCGGGGAGTAACAGCGTAGCCTACGTTGCTACCATGACAAAGACCAAAGCCGGTTGGAGTACCGTTGAGGACAGTGGTGTCTCTCTATCACAGGTGAAAGATGTTTAAAAAAAAAAAAAAAAATTGTTCTACAAGCAGTTGTTACAACAACAAGAAAAATAGCTTCAAGTGTTGTGTCCAAATATTGGTGGAGTCGACTAATAAAAGACTGGACGACCTGACCAGAGAGGTCCAGGACCTGAAGAACCGTTTGCAGTTCTCCCAGGGTCAGATCAATGAGTTGAAACAGGAGAACGGCAAGATGACATCAATCTGTAAGTCATTGAGAGAGGACATCAGTTCTGTGTGTGAATCCATGATAACAACGACAGAGAAATCAGATTATCTTGAGGGACAATCAAGGCGGAACAACATTGTTGAAGACGGAATTGCAGAATCTCCACATGAGACCTGGACGGAGTCTGAGGAAAAAGTGAAGGAAATTATCTCGGAGAAACTGAAGCGCGCCCACAGGACTGGAAAACCCACCACTGGCCCAGGTGACAGGCCCAGGCTGATAATCGTCAAGTTCCTGAGGTTCAAGGACAAGATAGCGATTCTGGAAAGAGCCAAGAACTTGAGTGGAACGTACATCTTCCTCAACGAGGACTATCCTGAAACTGTGCGCCAGAAGAGAAAATAACTTATCCCAGCCATGAAAGCTGTCAGAGCGCGTGAGGACATTGATTACATCTGCTAGGACAGGCTCATTGTCCTCCCTCCCTCCCAGAAGCCTGGAAGGGATGAGAGAGCCAAGCCTATGGGTTCGTACCTTCAACCCCACAGCACTTACACACACCAACGGATTAATGGACTGCTAAATGTATGTTTTTTCTCTTGCTTTGTTTGTTCTTTTCCATATTATATCTATCTCTGAGAAGCTACCCAGGAAAGGGCTGAAAATAGCCCATATTAAAATACACTACATAGCCAAAAGTAAGTGAACAACTGCTCGTCGAACATCTCATTCCAAAATCATGGGCATTAATATGGAGTTGGTCCCACCTTTGCTGCTATAACAGCCTCCACTCTTCTGGGAAAGCTTTCCACTAGATGTTGGAACATTGCTGCGGGGACTTGCTTCCATTCAGCCACAAGAGCATTAGTGAGGTCGGGCACTGATGTTGGGCGATTAGGCCTGGCTCGCAGTCGGCGTTCCAATTCATCCCAAAGGTGTTCGATGGGGTTGAGGTCAGGGCTCTGTGCAGGCCAGTCAAGTTCTTCCACACCGGTCTCGACAAATCATTTCTGTATGGACCTTGCTTTGTGCACGAGGGCATTGTCATGCTGAAACAGGAAAGGGCCTTCCCCAAATTGTTGCCACAAAGTTGGAAGCACAGAATCGTCTAGAATGTCATAGTATGCTGTAGTGTTAAGATTTCCCTTCACTGGAACTAAGGGGCCTAGCACGAACCATGAAAAACAGCCCCAGACCATTATTCCTCCTCCACCAAACGTTACAGTTGGCACTATGCATTCGGGCAGGTAGCGTTCTCTTGGCATCTGCCAAACCCAGATTCGTCCGCCGGACTGCCAGAGGGTGAAGCATGATTCATCATTCCAGAGAAAGCGTTTCCACCGCTCCAGAGTCCAGTGGCGTCGAGCTTTACACCAGTCCAGCCGATGCTTGGCATTGCGCAATGGCGATCTTAGGCTTGTGCGCGGCTGCTCGGCCATGGAAACCCATTTCATGAAGCTCCCGACAAACAGTTATTGTGCTGACGTTGCTTCCAGAGGCAGTTTTGAACTCGGTAGGGAGTGTTTCAACCGAGGAGACTTCAGCACTCGGCGGTCCCGTTCTGTGAGCTTGTGTGGCCAACCACTTCGGTGCTGAGCCGTTGTTGCTCCTAGACGTTTCTACTTCACAATAACAGCACTTACAGTTGACCGAGGCAGCTCTAGCAGGGCAGAAATTTGACGAACTGATTTGCTGGAAAGGTGGCGTCCTGTAGCTCAGTTGGTAGAGCATGGCGCTTGCAACGCCAGGGTTGTGGGTTCGATTCCCACAGGGGAGCCAGTATGAAAAATGTATGCACTCACTAACTGTAAGTCGGATAAGAGCGTCTGCTAAAATGTAAAATGTATGACGGTGCCACGTTGAAAGTCACTGAGCTCCTCAGTACGGGCCATTCTACTGCCAATGTTTGTCTATAGCTGTGTGCTCGATTTTTATACACCTGTCAGCAACGGGTGTGTGTGAACAAGCCGAATCCACTAATTTTAAGGGACATACTTTGAAGTGTATGTAGCCTTATAAATAAGGTGAATTAATTAAATAACTTGCTAACATCAGATAACATTCATATATTAGCCATTTCTGAGACTCACTTAGATAATTCCTTTGATACAGCAGTAGCAATACAAGGATATAACATCTATTGAAGAGACAGGAATGCTTATGGGGGAGGTGTTGCTATATGTATTCAAAGCCATATCCCTGTAATCCTTAGAAAAGATCTCATGTCAAGTGTTATTGAAGTACTGTGGATGCAGGTTCACCTGCCTGATCTAATGCTTATTATTTTAGGGTGTTGCTATAGGCCATCAAGTGCTAACAGTCAGTATCTAAATAATGTGTGTGAAAATGCTTGATAGTGTATGTGATGTAAACAGAGGTCTATTTTCTTGGGGACCTGAATATTGACTGATTTCATCAAGCTGTCCGCTCAAGAGGAAGCTTCCCACTGTAACCAGTGCCTGTAATCTGGTTCAGGTTATTAATCAACCTACCAATGGTGTTTATAAACACTACAGGAACAAGATCATCCACGTGTATTGATCACATATTTACTAATACTGTAGAACTTTGTTCTAAAGCTGTATCCGTACCCATTGGATGCAGTGATCACAATATAGTGGCTATATCCAGGAAAGCCAAAGTTCCAAAAGCTGGGCCTAAAATAGTGTATAAGAGATACACCAACGTTTTTGCTGTGACTCTTATGTGGATGATGTAAAACATACACGACTGTTCAAAGGTTTGGGGTCACTTTGAAATGTTGTTGTTTTCAAAAGAAAAGCAATTTCTTTGTCTATTAAAATAACATCAAATTGATCAGAAATACAGTGTAGACATTGTTAATGTTGTAAATGGCTATTGTAGCTGGAAACGGCAGATTTTTAATGGAATATCTACATAGGCGTACAGAGGCCCATTATCAGCCACCATCAGTCCTGTGTTCCAATGGCACGTTGTGTTTGCTAATCCAAGTTTATCATTTTAAAAGGCTAATTGATCATTAGAAAACCCTTTTGCAATTATGTCAGCACAGCTGAAAACTGTTTAAAGAAGCAATAAAACTGGCCTTCTTGAGACTAGTTGAGTATCTGGAGCAATTGTGGGTTCGATTACAGGCTCAAAATGGCCAGAAACAAATAACTTTCTTCTGAAACTCGTCAGTCTATTCTTGTTCTGAGAAATGAAGCCTATTCTATGCGAGAAATTGCCAAGAAACTGAAGATCTCGTACAACGCTGTGTACTACTCCCTTCACAGAACAGCGCAAACTGTCTCTAACCAGAATAGAAAGAGGAGTGGGAGGCCCTGGTGCACATCTGAGCAAGAGGACAAATACATTAGAGTGTCTAGTTTGAGAAACAGGCGCCTCACAGGTCCTCAACTGGCAGCTTCATTAAATAGTCCCGCAAAACACCAGTCTCAACGTCAACAGTGAAGAGGCGACTCCAGGATGCTGACCTTCTAGGCAGAGTTGCAAAGAAAAAGTAATATCTCAGACTGCCCATCTTAATATTTTCTTTTTATTGGCCAGTCTGAGACATGGCTTTTTCTTTGCAACTCTGCCTAGAAGGTCAGCATCCCGGAGTCGCCTCTTCACTGTTGACGTTGAGACTGGTCTTTTACCAAATATGGCTATCTTCTGTATACCCCACCTACCTTGTCACAACACAACTGATTGACTCAAACACATTAAGAAGGAAAGAAATTCCACAAATTAACTTTTAAGAAGGCACACCTGTTAATTGAAATGCATTCCAGGTGACTACCTCATGAAGCTGGTTGAGAGAATGCCAAGAGTGTGCAAAGCTGTCATCAAGGCAAAGGGTGGCTATTTGAAGAATCTCAATATATAAAATATATTTTGATTTGTTTAACACTATTTTGGTTACTACATGATTCCATGTGTGTTATTTCATAGTTTTGATGTCTTCACTATTATTCTAAAACGTAAAAAATAGTAAAAATAAAGAAAAACCCTTGAATGAGTAGGTGTGTCCAAACTTTTGACTGGTAGTGTAGTTCTGTCCTTGAGCTGTTCTTCTCTATTAATGTTCTGTATTATATCATGTTTCATGTTTTGAGTGGACCCCAGGAAGAGTAGCTGCGGCTTTCGCAACAGCTAATGAGGATCCTAATAAAATACCAAATACCTGTCTTCTCCAGATGAGGAACCCATTTGAAGGTGGACCTCATTTTTTCAGGGTGGAACCGAGGACTCTTGGGAAATGAGAGGTCTGTTAGGCAGCCCTGTATGAGCCTCCCTCTCCATGTGAATCACCCTGTCACACACATCTACATTTCACCCTGTCACACACATCTACATTTCACCCTGTCACACACTGATTACCTGTTTAAAATCTACATTTCACCCTGCCACACTGATTACCTCTTTAAAATCTACATTTCACCCTGTCACACTGATTACCTCTTTAAAGTCTACATTTCACCCTGTCACACTGATTACCTCTTTAAAATCTACATTTCACCCTGTTACACTGATTACCTCTTTAAAATCTACATTTCACCCTGCCACACTGACGACCTCTTTAAAATCTACATTTCACCCTGTCACTGATTACCTCTTTAAAATCTACATTTCACCCTGTCACACTGACGACCTCTTTAAAATCTACATTTCACCCTGTCACACTTATTACCTCTTTAAAATCTACATTTCACCCTGCCACACTGATTACCTCTTTAAAATCTACATTTCACCCTGTCACACTGATTACCTCTTTAAAATCTACATTTCACCCTGTTACACTGATTACCTCTTTAAAATCTACATTTCACCCTGCCACACTGACGACCTCTTTAAAATCTACATTTCACCCTGTCACTGATTACCTCTTTAAAATCTACATTTCACCCTGTCACACTGACGACCTCTTTAAAATCTACATTTCACCCTGTCACTGATTACCTCTTTAAAATCTACATTTCACCCTGTCACACTGATTACCTCTTTAAAATCTACATTTCACCCTGTCACACTGATTACCTCTTTAAAGTCTACATTTCACCCTGTCACACTGATTACCTCTTTAAAATCTACATTTCACCCTGTCACACTGATTACCTCTTTAAAATCTACATTTCACCCTGTCACACTGATTACCTCTTTAAAATCTACATTTCACCCTGTCACACTGATTGCCTCTTTAAAATCTACATTTCACCCTGTCACACTGATTACCTGTTTAAAATCTACATTTCACCCTGTCACACTGATTACCTCTTTAAAATATACATTTCACCCTGCCACACTGATTACCTCTTTAAAATCTACATTTCACCCTGCCACACACTGATTACCTCTTTAAAATCTACATTTACCCTGTCACACACTGATTACCTCTTTAAAGTCTACTTTTTACACTACCACACTGATTACCTCTTTAAAATCTAAATTTCACCCTGTCACACACTGATTACCTCAATAAATCTTAATTTCACCCTGTCACACACTGATTACCTCTTTAAAGTCAACATTTCACCATGTTCCACACTGCTAAAAAAACAGGGGTGCTTTGCAGTTCTATATAGAAGCTTTTTGAGGTTCAAGCGAGTTATTGAACTTTACTTGGTTCTGATTAGCACCATTTCTTCTAACAATGCAGGGCAGGCCATGATGAGGGATGAAGCTAGTCAATTAATGTGTACAGACCAGATCACAGTGTGTGTGTGTCATGATTTAAAATCAGAGGTGTCAATCATTTTAACCCCTATCTTTAAAATAAAAAGAGTACCGTTTTTTTCAATCACTTTGGCAAATTTTTCAGATGCAAGTGGTATATTTTCAAAACTAAGTACAAAACTCTAAACTGATAACACACGGTAATGCCCCGTCTTATGTTCAGAATCTTTGATTGCGCGTTCATTGGGGTTTCACACATCTTTCACTCCTGAGCAAAATAAACAGTGTGCTTCAATAGGACAAAGTGAAAGAGTCACTCTATGCGCTACCATTTGGTATTATAGTGTAGTCTACAATGCACTACAAATACAATGCAAATACCCGGGTTTTATATAACAATATATTCCACTCATCTGAATTTCATTGATACACTGTGAGCCAATGAATTTCAAGCAGAGAGAACGAGACAGGCTATTCTGTCTCAGCTGACAAGTAGAAAAGGGGGTCCTGTATGATGTTGCATGGGGCAGATATGGAAGACAACACCGTGCTGCGTTTTTACAGTAGCCAACTGCTTTACAATACCCCTATTTTCTGATGATTTGTCCAACGAATGTACTCTAAAATGTACTACAGTTTTTCTCAACATGCTCACAACCTGCCATTAGATACAAATTATTTTTTAAAAAATGGTGCATGTCAAGTTATATTAAAATACTGTAGGGAAAATTATATTTAACATCTACTGTTATTTATATTCAGCACTTTCAAAAGGACAGTTTAGAAATGTGTATATTGTATTTTTTGCTATTGGATAAAATACAAGTTTTTTTTTTTTTTTTTTTTGCTTTGGTGCAATTTTCACAAGTATGTGGTACATTTTCACAACTCTTTGTGCAAAACTCAAAACAAGATCATCAAAAAGGCAGTTTCATCAAAATGGCTCATGTTTCAAAACTTTAAGCACATTTTCAATTGACTAATAAGTACAACCTGGTACTTCCTGTATATAACCATGTTATTACCTGGTACTTCCTGTATATAACCATGTTATTGCCTGGTACTTCCTGTATATAACCATGTTATTACCTGGTACTTCCTGTCTATAGCCATGTTATTACCTGGTACTTCCTGTATATAACCATGTTATTACCTGGTACTTCCTGTATATAACCATGTTATTACCTGGTACTTCCTGTATATAGCCATGTTATTACCTGGTACTTCCTGTATATAGCCATGTAACTTACTCATTATTGTTATTTGTTATTCATACTGTGTATTTATTCCTCATGTCACTATTTATATATTTATCTTTAACTCTGCATTGTTGGAAAAGGACCCCTAAGTAAGCATTTCACGGTTAGTCTACACCTGTTGTTTACAAAGCATCTGACAAATAAAATAAAATGTTATTTGATTTTGATATACAGTACTTGAATATACTACTATGATGATGACTATTATGCTGTCATCAAGGCAAAGGTTGGCTATTTGAAGAATCTCAAATATAAAATATATTTAGATTTGTTTAACACTTTTTTGGTTACTACATGATTCCATATGTGTTATTTCATAGTTTTGATGTCTTCACTATTATTCTACAATGTAGAAAATAGTAAAAAATAAAGAAAAACCCTTGAATGAGTAGGTGTGTCCAAACGTTTGACTGGTACTGTATGTCAGGCTTGCATTCGCCATGCCAAAAGGTTTTTTCCCCAGGAGCATGAACAATGAGGATATTTACTACGACGTCGATGAGAACCTATGGCCAGATGCTCAAGACAGACTTGATGCACACTAGTGCCTTAAACATCATGTTTCCTACATTTGCTTCATTTGATTACATTGTGAAACATGTTTTCAACGATCACACCTTTGATCACATATGGGATAGATATTATTGAAACTTGATGTTCAGTCAATTTAAATGGGTATTGCTTAATGTGAAAACAGTGTAATGTACTGTAATTGACAGTACTGTAGCATACTACATTCAATGGGCAATTTTGAAACATGGGTTCTTACATTTTTTGCTATTGGATTAACTGGTTGTTAAAATAACTCAATTGAGAAGATATAATTATGTTTGTGTTTTGGTGATTAAACCAATGTACTAATTATATTTCACAGTAAACTTATATTTTGGATCAAGGGTTGTGTGGTGAAAGACGTCTACAAACAAAATGAATGAACAATGAAAGGTTTTGAATGTAAGACTGGCTGCGTTACAAGTGTTACCAGTTTGGAGTTTTGTACTAAGAGTTTGGAAAATTCACCACATACTTGTGAAAATAGTTCCAAAGCGATAAAAAAACTATGTTCAGAACCTTTGATTGTGCATTCATTGGGGTTTCACGCATCTTTCACCCATGAGTCATTCATGCAAAATCAAAGTGTTCCGTGAAAATACCATGAGAACATTTAGTTTTAGTCACCAATACATCAGATAATGATAGGCTCACCATTTAGTCATTTGAACTACCATTAAATCCAATTAGCAAAAAATACAAGATACAAATGTAAAAACGGTTATTTTTTTAAAAGTCCTGAATACAGAGAATAGTAGATAGTAAATATAATTTTCCATAAAGCATTTGAATTTATCTTGACAAGCAATTAACATTTTTTTTTAAATATCCGACAGCAGGTTGTGAGCATGTTGAGAAATATGTCGGTCTTACAGTTTAATTATCCTTTTAGAGTACGTAGGACAAATCATCCGAAAAAGGGGTATTGTAAATCTGTTGGCTATTGTAAAAAAAAATGTAGCACAGTGTTGTATTCCATTTCTGCCCTATGCAACATCATACAAGATCACCTTTGCTACGTGGCTTGTCAACTGATACAGCATAGCCTGTTTCTCTGCTTGAAATTCATCAGCTTACAGTATATCAATGAAATTCAGATGAGTGGAATATATTGTTATATAAAACCCGGGTATTTCAGCAGTGCATTGTAGACTACACTATAATACCAAATGGTAGCACATAGAGTGACTCTTTCACTTTGTCCTATTGAAGTACACAAGGCTGATGGAGAATGAAAATGTAGTATTTACAGCCACATCCATATATGACTTGGTTTTACCTTCCAACATAAACTGGTGTCAAATTGATACACTTATGAGGTAAAAATATAGAATTTACAGAGTTCAGCAGTTATCAAACTACATACATTAACTAGACACTTATCATCATTCTGGTTCAGTAATCCGTTTTGCGCAGTTTGATTTAAGTGATAGTTAATTGTATTGTAAACAAATTACAAGGAAATCCTATCAAAAGTCAAATGAATATTGCATTTTGAAAAGAAGACAATTAGATTCAATATGTATCCAAATTGAAAGAGTGATTTTGTTTGTTGTACTCAGTCAATTGAAAATGTGCTTAGAGTTTTGAAACATGAGCTATTTTGATGAAAGTTGTGAAAATGTACCACATACTTGTGAAACTTGTACCAAAGTGATTTAAATAAACTGTAGTATAAAATAATATAATTTGTAAAAAATGAAATGTGCATACAATATACGGTAGCTAAGTATTTGTATTATTTATTTTATACAATCTTTCTTTTACTCATCTTTAACAAGGGTGCCAATCATTTTGGACCTGACTGTACAGTATAAATGGATTGTTGTTAATTACGAGGTAGGTGTCCATAATTAATAGTAAGCCTCTTACGAGATAGGTTGGTTGACGCGTAGTGGCCTATGACTACACATTAATGAAAATACTTTAATCTGGGATTTCAGCAATCAGGCACACCCTGAAACTGATGGTTTTACTCCCGGCACCATCAATAACGTTAATGGCTACACAGTAAAATACATCACAGAGAGGGTTGGTCAGTCTATGATGCATCCTCTACCTGTCCTCACCGTGCTGTGTGATAGAGGGCAAACCTTCTTTATTACACACACGCACACGCGCACGTGCAATACCTTCCAATGCCTCACCTTGCGAGGATAACGGCACTGAGCCTTTAAAAAAAAATATATATTTTTTTATGAGATTGGAAAACACGTTGAGAGGGATCTTAGACCATTCCTCCATACAACGTCTTTCCAGATCCTTGATATCCTTTCTCTGGTCGTATGGACTGCCCTCTCATTGCCGTTATCCTCTCAAGGTATTGAAGATATTGAAACGTTTTGAAAACAGAGGTGCCAATAATTTTGACCCCTATCTTATTTATATATATATTTTTTACTTTAATGTATTTCTCTGAGCAATTGTATTAGTATAAAATAATAACATTTCCCCCCAAAATGTAGCATACAATACAGCTGAGTACAGTCTTTTTTACTCATCTTTATCAAGGATGCCAATAATTTTGGACTGTAAATGTTAGGATCCTCTCTGATCTACATTAGGATCCTCTCTGATCTACATTAGGATCCTCTCTGATCTACATTAGGATCCTCTCTGGTCTACATTAGGATCCTCTCTGATCTACATTAGGATCCTCTCTGGTCTACATTAGGATCCTCTCTGGTCTACATTAGGATCCTCTCTGGTCTACATTAGGATCCTCTCTGGTCTACATTAGGATCCTCTCTGGTCTGGGTTCAGCTCACGTCCAGAATAGAAGTATGTGTAGCCATGTGAGATGTATCACAGTGGCTGTGTCTGAAACTTTATTAGCCTACGTCCCTCAAACTCAACTCTGGACCTCCAAGCCAGTTCCAGTTTTTCATTGTTCCCCTCTAATCAGGGACTGATTTAGACCTGGGACACCAGGTGGGTGCAATTAATTATCAGGTAGGACAGAAAACCAGAAGGCTCCGGACAGCCTAGGGTAAGAGTTGAAAACCCCTTTCCTACAAAGTGCACTTATTTTGACCAGAGCTCTATGGGCCGTGGTTAAATGTAGTGCACTACATAGGAAACAGGGTGCCGTGTCTCTACAGAATCTTATCCCTTTGCTAACCACCGATAACTTAATGATTAATAAAAGAAGAGCAACTGAAAGAGTTTATACATTCACTAAAGCTACTGTTTGCATCACCTCTCCATCTTCCCCATTAGTACACAATGGCCAATGGCTGATGTATTTAGAGTTCCTCTGTGTGCCTTTCCTTTGTCGAGCCAAACTGTTATCTACATTCCTCCGAGGTTCCCCTCACCTCTCTCTGATAAGGCCGCGTCGGTGTTGTCTCAGAGTTAAGAACCTTCAGATAACATTAAAAGACGGTGATTGTCTCAGTGCCAGGCCGGGGGACGGGGACGGGGAGACACACACACACACACACACACACACACACACACACACACACACACAGGGAAACACCAAGCTAGTTTACCTCACTTGGTAAACAGGTAACCCAGGAGTGAGTAATATTCACACAGTCACAGGTAACAGGCTTATCTGGGTGGCAAGGGACCATGATTGTCTTATCTGGGTGGCAAGGGATCATGATTGGCTTATCTGGGTGGCGAGGGATCATGATAGGCTTATCTGGGTGGCAAGGGACCATGATAGGCTTATCTGGGTGGCAAGGGACCATGATAGGCTTATCTGGGTGGCAAGGGACCATGATAGGCTTATCTGGGTGGCAAGGGACCATGATAGGCTTATCTGGGTGGCAAGGGACCATGATAGGCTTATCTGGGTGGCAAGGGACCATGATAGGCTTATCTGGGTGGCAAGGGATCACTTTGTGCTGCATCTGTCCCAGTTCTCCACTCGTCTCCCAGTCTGCACTTGCACACTTCCTGTCACAAATTTAAAGCATTGGATTCATGTAATCATTGGTAGGAGGGAGTTTCCTGTGTTCAGGTGCACTCTTAGGGAGAAGAGTGGAGAATCGTCACGCAGCCCATCTCTACTCTGAATCAGGAAGCAAGGGGTTTTCTGGCCAATAGAGAGGGGAGGAGATCAGGTGATCAAAGAGGTGATCAGGTTTAACCATCTCTGTTTGTCTTTGTGCTAACACAATGGGTATGGTGAGTAAAGGACCCACCCTACAAAACAGAGAAAATTCCAGAAGTCAGTTCCATAACCTTAAAAGGAAGACACTGTGTGAACCGACTGTCCTATACCTCCCACTGTTACTGCTGATCACACTGATCAACCTGCCCCTAACCTGATCACACTGATCAACCTGCCCCTAACCTGATCACACTGATCAACCTGCCCCTAACCTGATCACACTGATCAACCAGCCCCTAACCTGATCACACAGATCAACCTGCCTCTAACCTGATCACACTGATCAACCTGCCCCTAACATCACACTGATCAAACTGCCCCTAACCTTATCAAACAAGTCAAAGTGCCCCTAACCTTATCACATTGATCAAACTGCCCTTAACCTTTAATAAGGTTAAGGGCAGTTTGATCAGTGTGATAAGGTTAGGGGCACTTTGACTTGTTTGATAAGGTTAGGGGCAGTTTGATCAGTGTGATGTTAGGGGCAGTTTGATCAGTTTGATAAGGTTAACTGCCCCTAACCTTACCTAACTAATCAAAGTGCCCTTAAATGCATCACTAGATTAGACTTAGATAGCTTGACTTATTTGCTTGGCTAAGTGAAGTCAGTTGTGGACAATCAAAAAAAAAGCCATTGATGAAGCCTATCTAGCTAAAATTGAGGTGGTTTGAGATTACAGACAGGAGTTATAAAAACCCACTGGAGATACTAGCTGTCTCTCAAATGCCACCCTATTCTGTCGAGCCCTGGTCAAACGTGTGCCATTTGGGGATGCATCCATACTAACTTTGTACTATTGGTCCTGACAGACTGTGCTGTGTGTAGACTATAGACCCATGTACTGTATGAAGGACATGGTAATATGCCTTCCTGTCAGGACAAGGGTGCGTGTAACACGTGACTGTGTGTGTGTGTGTGTGTGTGTGTATATGTGTGTGCATGTGTGTGTGTGTATATGTGTGTGTGTGTGTATATGTGTGTGCATGTGTGTGTGTGTGTATATGTGTGTGCATGTGTGTTTACGTATGTGTATGTGTGTGTGTGTGTGTGTGTGTGTGTGTGAGCGTGCGTACCTGTGTGTGTGTGAGCGTGCGTACCTGTGTGTGTGTGTGTGTGTGTGAGCGTGCGTACCTGTGTGTGTGTGTGTGTGTGTGTGTGTGAGCGTGCGTACCTGTGTGTGTGTGTGTGTGTGTGTGTGAGCGTGCGTACCTGTGTGTGTGTGTGTGTGTGTGTGTGTGAGCGTGCGTACCTGTGTGTGTGTGTGTGTGTGTGTGTGTGTGTGTGAGCATGCGTACCTGTGTGTGTGTGTGTGTGTGTGTGAGCATGCGTACCTGTGTGTGTGTGTGTGTGTGAGCGTGCGTACCTGTGTGTGTGTGTGTGTGTGTGTGTGTGAGCGTGCGTACCTGTGTGTGTGTGTGTGTGTGTGAGCATGCGTACCTGTGTGTGTGTGTGTGTGTGTGGCGTGCGTACCTGTGTGTGTGTGTGTGTGTGTGAGCATGCGTACCTGTGTGTGTGTGTGTGTGTGTGTGAGCATGCGTACCTGTGTGTGTGTGTGTGTGTGTGTGTGAGCGTGCGTACCTGTGTGTGTGTGAGCGTGCGTACCTGTGTGTGTGTGTGTGTGTGCGTGAGCGTGCGTACCTGTGTGTGTGTGTGTGTGTGTGTGAGCGTGCGTACCTGTGTGTGTGTGAGCGTGCGTACCTGTGTGTGTGTGAGGGACTACCGCCTTTACCGCACCCAGAATCCCTGAAATATCACCCACCCCCCCCCCCCCCCTCACCTCCCCACGCTTCCCCCTCCTCCCTGATGATAAAATATAGATTTTTGTTGCGGAACATTTGACAAATAGACACTGGCTGTCAACGGCAGACATTTTAATCCTGGCCAGGGGTAATTAGCAATTGAATGATACTGTATGTGAGCCTGTGTGGCTCAATCCACAGGGTTGGACCAGTGATGAAGGTCTGAAACTTCCTGTTAACCCCAGTACAGGAGGGCTGGAGGGCCGGGGGAGGCTTCATGAACCCCAGTACAGGAGGGTTGGAGTCCCGGGGAGGCAGGAGGGCTAGCGGCCCGGGGAGTCTTCAGTCGTTAATACCTGATCACATCAGTGGAGGCTCCCCAGATGAGCAAGGGGAGGACCATCCTCCTCAATGAATTTCACAAAAAATAAAATTGTAAAACATTAAAAAAGTTATCCTTTTTATACAAAACTATACTAAATATAACCACATGAAACCAAACAATTGATTAAAACACAAAAAGAAGGTGTCTAGGAGGGCGGGTAGCCTCAACAGCATTCTGTAGGGTAGCACCACGGTGTAGCCGGAGGACAGCTCGCTTCCGTCCTCCTCTGGGTACATTGACTTCAATACAAAACCTAGGAGGCTCATGGTTCTCACCCCCTTCCATAGACTTACACAGTAATTACATGTGCTTCTACATCTGCATTGCTTGCTGTTTGGGGTTTTAGGCTGGGTTTCTGTATAGCACTTTGTGACATCTGCTGATGTAAAAAGTGCTTTATAAATACATTTGATTGATTTATTGATTGATTGATAATTATGACAACTTCCGGAGGACGTCCTCCAGCCTATCAGAGCTCTTGCAGCATGAACTGACATGTTGTCCACCCAATCAAAGTTTCAGAGAATTAATCTAGTACTGAAAGCATAAGCTACAGCTAGCTAGCACTGCAGTGCATAAAATGTGGTGAGTAGTTGACTCAAAGAGAGAGAAAGACAATAGTTGAACAGTTTTGAACGAATTAATTTCTTCCAAAATGAAGGAGAAGCAAGAGAGAAATAGAGAGAGAGATTTTGTCATTTTTTCCACTTTCAGTTTCACTTACTTAGCTAGCAAATGCAGTTAGCTAGTTTAGCCTACTGAAACACCCAGCTCAAACAGAGGGATGCTATGTTAGCTAGCTGGCTATGACTATCCAACACAACACTGGAAATGTTCCAAGTCAAGGTACGTTTTTGGTATTACTAATTTATTGCCACTGGGGCCCGCCGGTGTAACTGCTTACTGACTGTACAATGTAATGTTACTGCATGATTGTAGCAGATTTACTAACGCGTTAGTTCTATTAGCTATGTTGACTATGACGTAACTTTAGCTAATATGGGGACAACGATGTAAGCTGTGTGTAGCGGTTATGACATGGTTTGGCTTGGAAAGGTTTTTTCGCCTGGTCACATACAGCTGATGTGTTGTGCATTGAAGTCCACAAGCGAAGGGACAGATTCTGTTGAAAAACGTTTCTTAAAGAGGAAGCAAACGGAACAAAATGGGGATAAGCATACCTGAATTTGTCCAATAGAAACAACTATTTTGCAACTGTTGGACTAAAGATTACACCCTATGTCAGCTAGGAGCAGGCAAGAATGTGCAAGGCGGTATTGAATGTCACTGTCTGTCAATGTGTCACTGTCTGTTGCCTCAAATTTGTCTCTCGACCTGTGTGCGTGCACCTACGTTGTAAAACTGTCATTCGTAGACTAGGTTGTAGCAACCTCATGATGGTTATAGGGAATATTTGAGTATCATGTAGTAGCCTAAACCTATCGCTGTTACATTGAACTGGGTGAATGGAATATGAATGAGAGTCATCCGTTATGCTGTAATAGAAATAAGGCCATGCTCATGAAAGAATAATCGTCCTCCCTCATCTTTAAACGGCACTGACCGCCACTGGATCACATAGTCTGCCCATGAGACTAAGCTTAGGACTGCTCCTTTTCCTGGTTGAACGATGGAGAAAGGAGACACTACATATTATTATTAACTCAATTAAAATCCATAAATAAGTAATAATAAGTGAAGCTAATTCAGAGAAGCCATGGACATGTCCATGTTTGGTTACGGTATGGTCAGTATTTACATGTCCATGTTTGGTTACGGTATGGTCAGTATTTACATGTCCATGTTTGGTTACGGTATGGTCAGTATTTACATGTCCATGTTTGGTTACGGTATGGTCAATATTTACATGTCCATGTTTGGTTACGGTATGGTCAGTATTTACATGTTCATGTTTGGTTACGGTATGGTCAGTATTTACATGTCCATGTTCGGTTACGGTATGGTCAGTATTTACATGTCCATGTTTGGTTACGGTATGGTCAGTATTTACATGTTCATGTTTGGTTACGGTATGGTCAGTATTTACATGTCCATGTTTGGTTACGGTATGGTCAGTATTTACATGTCCATGTTTGGTTACGGTATGGCCAGTATTTACATGTCCATGTTTGGTTACGGTATGGTCAGTATTTACATGTCCATGTTTGGTTACGGTATGGTCAGTATTTACATGTCCATGTTTGGTTACGGTATGGCCAGTATTTACATGTCCATGTTTGGTTACGGTATGGTCAGTATTTACATGTCCATGTTTGGTTACGGTATGGCCAGTATTTACATGTCCATGTTTGGTTATGGGATGGTCAGTATTTACATGTCCATATTGGTTACGGTATGGTCAGTATTTACATGTCCATGTTTGGTTACGGTATGGTCAGTATTTACATGTCCATGTTTGGTTACGGTATGGTCAGTATTTACATGTCCATGTTTGGTTACGGTATGGCCAGTATTTACATGTCCATGTTTGGTTACGGTATGGTCAGTATTTACATGTCCATGTTTGGTTACGGTATGGCCAGTATTTACATGTCCATGTTTGGTTACGGTATGGCCAGTATTTACATGTCCATGTTTGGTTACGGTATGGTCAGTATTTACATGTCCATGTTTGGTTACGGTATGGTCAGTATTTACATGTCCATGTTTGGTTACGGTATGGTCAGTATTTACATGTTCATGTTCGGTTACGGTATGGTCAGTATTTTTCGGTTTATCTGTTTTCTCCCCATGGTATATTGTTCAGATTTCAAAGACATTGAAGATATATATATATATACATGTTGAAGCATGTTAACAGTGAACAATAATATGTGTTATCGCTGTAAAAATCTAAAATTGAGCACTGTATCAAAACAAATGATCAAACTGCACCTGCGTGCATGAAGTCCACATCATAACGTCTCCAAAATATGTTTACTCTCTCCCTTTAAATAAATAAAAAATAAATAATTAATAAAACACCTTTACACACCTTTCTCAACGTCCTCCCTCGGCTAACCTTTGTGCACTCGAGGAGTTAACTAATTTGTTGTCTTAGTTTATTAAATCAGAAGTTATTATCCTGGGTGACCTAAATTATGATTGGGAAATGCAGGCTTCAGACAATCTAAAAGACATGTGTAATGATCCAAACCGAACCCAGCGGGTGACTAAGCCTACACCACCCAACCCTAAAGATCCTTCAAAGTAATTTACATTTTACATTTTAGTCATTTAGCAGACGCTCTTATCCAGAGCGACTTACATTTAATTTTTTATACTGGCCCCCCGTGGGAATCGAACCCACAACCCTGGCGTTGCAAACGCCATGCTCTACCAACTGAGCTACATCCCTGCCGGCCATTCCCTCCCCTACCCTGGACGACGCTGGGCAAATTGTGCGCCGCCCCATGGGTCTCCCGGTCGTGTCCGGCTACGACAGAGCCTGCTACTCCTCTTAAACCTTAGGATGCCACCAAGTCAACTCTGATTGATCTTATCTTAATGAATACACCAGAGAAATATGTTTCTACTGGTGTCTTCGCCCAAGACATTAGTGACCGTTGTCCAGTTGTTTGTGATAGAGACGTGAGAATAGAAACATCTAAGCCTCGTGTCGTCACCAAGAGGAACTTTAAAAACGTCAGTGAACAGGCTTTTTTATATTACCTTTATTTTAGTGACCTTGATTGTATTTCAGCTATCCCTGAACCTGATTTGGCTTTCAGCCTTTTTGCAGATGTCTTCAATACTATTGTGGATAATCATGCTCCCTTCAAAAAAAAAAAGGGTTGAAGGTAGATTGAATGCCTGGTACACTCCGAAATTATCAGAAGTCATTCATAAAAGAGATGATGCTTGGGTCAAGGCCAGGAACACAGTCTTAGGCCCGGACTGGCAAGCTTTTAAGCAACTGAGAAATCATTGTCTAAGACAAATCAGAAAGGCTCAACCTGATTATTAGGTAACCTTTCTTTCGGATTGTAATGGGAACCCGGGTTAATTCTGGAAAACTGTCAAATCCCGGAAGAGTTCTACTTTCTCCTCTCTGCCACAACAAATTAATTCAGACATGGGCCTCATTACGGAAAAAAATGCCATCATTGATGCATTTAATCACCATTTTATTTCAGCGGGCTCTCTCTTTCAAAGAACTTCTAAGGAAACTTACTGAATGATCAGAAAAATTATATTCAAAGCTTTTCTTTTAGGCTATTTACAGAAAGATATGTATTGGATGCTTTGCTAGCAATAGCAACAAGAAATCCACAGGGGCCGACCGATCGTGTGTGCAGCACCCTTCATTGTTGGCTCAATAACCCACATTTTTTATTTAACCCTCCCGTTGTCCTAGGGTCAAAATGACCCGCCACTGTGTTGAACCAACTTTATTACATTTTTATATTTTTGGGATCATTTGTGAGAATGAGGCAGTGAGACTTTAAAGAAAGTATCACTGCCTCCTTCTCACAAATGATCCAAAAAATATAAAAATTAAATAAAGTTGGTTCAACACAGTGGCGGGTCATTTTGACCCTAGGACAACGGGAGGGTTTTAACATTGTTATCAGGAAATATTCCAAAAAAAAGTGTGGAAATCAGCAGATTGTTCAGTCAATCTTTTGATCTGTTCTTGATTATGTTGATAATATTTATCAAAAGTGCAGTTGCTACTCCTCTTAAACCTTAGGATGCCACCATAGTGCCCTTCGTTTTGATACTCATCACTGCATCCTGTATCGAAAGGTTGGCTGGACTTTGCTAAAGACCCGTAGATCTCTCAATTACTCCCTTTTTTTTGTTTACAAAGGCCCTACTTCATAAACTTCCGTCTTATCTAACTTTGCTGTTGTATAACGCCCGATGGTTAACTCTTGAGGTTCCCAGGGTCTCCACCTAGCTGAGGTAAATCTGCTTTTAGTTTTAATGCTCCGTATTGCTGGAACCTAATTCAAAATACATTTAATCTTGATGTTCTGGCAATTTAAGGTATTGATTGGGGGACTTATTTGTGGAGGAATGTAACTGTTTTTCTGGGTGATTTGTGATGTTTTATTTGTGCTTCCCATGACTGTGTTTTTGTATTTTAATGTGTATATACATAAAAGGGTATTTCTATAAATGAAAATGGCCAGTGTGTGACATCAGGGTCAACATTTCTAAATGGTTTCATGTACATATAAATATGAGAGCATGAGCACAGAATCATCTAGAACACATGTGTCAAACTCATTCCACGGAGGGCCGAGTGTCTGCGGGTTTTCGCTCCACCCTTGTACTTGATTGATGAATTAAGGTCACTAATTAGTAAGGAACTCCCCTCACCTGGTTGTCTAGGTCTTAATTGAAAGGAAAAACCAAAAACCCGCAGACACTCGGCCCTCTGTGGAATGAGTTTGACACCCCTGATCTAGAATGTCATTTTATGCTGTAGCGTTAAGATTTCCCTTCATTGGAACTAAGGGGTCTAGCCCAAACCATGAAAAACAGCCACAGACCATTATTCCTCCTCCACCAAACTTTACAGTTGGCACTATGCATTCAGGCAGGTAGCGTTCTCCTGGCATCCGCAAAACCCAGATTTGTCCGTCGGACTGCCAGGTGGTGAAGCTTGATTCATCACTCCAGAGAACGCGTTTCCACTGCTCCAGAGTCCAATGGCGGCGAGCGGGACAGACGATTTGTACGCGCTTCAGCACTCGGCAGTCCCGTTCTGTGAGCTTGTGTGGCCTACCACTTCGCGGCTGAGCCGTTGTTGCTCCTAGACCTTTCCACTTCACAATAACAGCACTTACAGTTGATCAGGGGCAGCTCTAGCAGGGTTAGAAATGTGATGAACTGACTTGTTGGAAAGGTGCCATCCTATGATGGTGCCACATTAAAAAGTCACAGAGTTTCTTCAGTACAGGCCATTCTATTGCCAATGTTTGTCTATGGAGATTGCATGGCTGTGTGCTCAATTTTATACACCTGTCAGCAACGGGTGTGGCTTGAAATAGCCAAATCCACTAATTTGAAAGGGTGTCCACATAACGTCTGTATTATATAGAGTATGTTACACGTCTACTATTCCCACCCAGGCTTCATTCCAGCTAGTTGGATGTGCAACCACTGACTAACTATAACTAGGGAATATCTCTAGTCTAGCAATAGATAGTGTTGTTTTGGCTGTATGGCATCATTTAATAAGATTACCCAATGGTTAGCTAGGCAGCTAGGCTATTTCAGTCAGCTAACCATTTACAGTAACAGCAGTTCAAAAATAAGTCAATACACACTACCTTCTTATGCAGAAATGGAGAAGTTTGACCTTCTCTTGGCACTGTGGCACGGTATGGGGCAGCAATTAATCAATTCATTCGTAGAAAATAGATTCGTAGATTCATAGAATGCAGTTAGAAGGTTGATCTACTTTGAAAGGACAGTAAGTGTTGGCTGTGCACTTGACCAGGCGTTCCACATTTAACCCCACCAACATTTGAACATCGAAATATCAAGTTGTTTTTTGGTTTTATATGCAAAAATAAAATAAAAAGCAAATAGACCGTTTTCACGTTCCCGATTGCTCCTTTTAACTTGGAAAACATACGATCAAAACGTACACGGACAGTAATCTTATCTCAGGAATCTTGACTTAATGACATTTGGGGCGGCAGGTAGCTTAGTGGTTAAGAGCGTTGTGCCAGTAACCGAAAGGTCGCTGGTTCTAATCCCCGAGCCGACTATGTGAAAAATCTGTCGATGTGCCCTTGAGCAAGGCACTTAACCCTAATTGCTCCTGTAAGTCGCTCTGGATAAGAGCGTCTGCTAAATGACCTATTTATTTGTCCATGAAGCAGGCTAATTATCTTGACCGCTGTAAACAACAAAGACAGCAAAATGTTCTGTCAACCCCTTGAGATCAACATTAACTCCTGCACTTTGGCTGTTGTTAAATTTAATACAGTGTCACACAACTGTCATTCAGAAAATCCTTTCCTGAATAAGCTGATGTTCTGCAATAACGTCCCCATGTAACTAAACAGCGAGACATCAAACGCGCATCAAACAACTACTATTAAAGAACCACATTAATGACAGTATTGATTTTTTGTTTTATTAGTAATATTAATGTTACTCTTTATGTTTGAAGCATTGGATATTTCAATCACATACATTATTTTGGATATGTGTGCCCATGAAAACTGTTTTCACACCATAACCAGCAATATCCAGGAATTTCACAGGATCAAGGTCAATGTGTAATTCAATTGTTAAATGCTTAGTATATGATATAACAACAAACAACAGTATCATAAATGTAAGGAAAGAAATTTAGTATTTTATGTCACACAATATTTGCCAAATCTGTGAAGCCTCCAAGTATGAAAAAGGGGTTAAACAGGTTTTGAAATCAACTCGTGAATTATATTGAACGCATCTACGTTCAACCTTTTATATTTTAATGTATTCAAATGGCAAATTACTATGAATGACTTTTGTAACAGCTCCAAACAGTCCACTACAAGAAATGCTCACTGGTACACTAGTTTATAGAAAGACCCAATACCCTTGGCGTGTCAGACATTGTTCGTGTGACACTTGTCTGATGTAAACACCATGTCTAGATAAAGCTGTGGTTAGGAGGGGACATTTAGAAAAAAAAAAAAAAAAAAAAAAAGACAGCAAACAGAGGTTTGGGTTTTCTAATCTAAGGCCGTGGGAGATGATTAACATGTAAGTGGGACTGAAGCTCTATTCATTCATTCTTTAGGAGGGAATGTCCCAAATGGCACCCTATTTCCTATGGGTCCTGGTGAAAACTAGTGCACTATATAGGGAACATGGTGCCATTTGGGACGCAGTCTGTCCTCTGTGTGACTCCATATTTACTCTCATTCAGTACTAACTGTACTATGTGTGGCTTCTGCTACCTATAGTTTAGCAACCTTAAATATAAAGAGTCGATTTACTATAAACCAGTTACCAGTTTACCTAGCATTCATGAAAAATTTAATAACATTCTTCCGGTGCAGTATGCAAGCGGAAATCTAATCACTATCAAATTACTTTTCTTTTTTTGTCTCACACATTTTGGTCATCTTATCCGTAATGGCTTCGTTGTGTTATGTCTCACATTGTTCTGTTAAGTTAAACTTCTAGGGTCAGTTGGAATAAAAATACTGTGTTTTAAGATGATATAATATATATTATATATAATAATTAATAATTCCATCGGTATCTGACTGGGCAGTGTTGTGTGTAACATCAGCATCCTGTTCCATACATATTTCCCTATGGGCCCTGGTCTGAAGTAGTAGTAGAAAAATGAACAACAGTGTCAGTGTCTTTATGACACGGCTCAAGCTTAGCATTTGAAAGTGTAGCAGGAATTAAAGAGTTGATGTTTTTAGCTGATCTGGGGGGCGCTTATCTCTCTGTGTAAATATTGTTGCTTGCTGCTAAGCTGTAAGCTACACAGGGCTCAAAGGGCTGGTGAGGAGGCAGGGAGGCAGCAAGGGCCTGACACACCTGGTGAGGAGGCAGGGAGGCAGCAAGGGCCTGACACACCTGGTGAGGAGGCAGGGAGGCAGCAAGGGCCTGACACACCTGGTGAGGAGGCAGGGAGGCAGCAAGGGCCTGACACACCTGGTGAGGAGGCAGGGAGGCAGCAAGGGCCTGACACACCTGGTGAGGAGGCAGGGAGGCAGCAGGGGCCAGACACACCTGGTGAGGAGGCAGGGAGGCAGCAAGGGCCTGACACACCTGGTGAGGAGGCAGGGAGGCAGCAAGGGCCTGACACACCTGGTGAGGAGGCAGGGAGGCAGCAAGGGCCTGACACACCTGGTGAGGAGGCAGGGGAGGCAGCAAGGGCCTGACACACCTGGTGAGGAGGCAGGGAGGCAGCAAGGGCCTGACACACCTGGTGAGGAGGCAGGGAGGCAGCAAGGGCCTGACACACCTGGTGAGGAGGCAGGGAGGCAGCAAGGGCCAGACACACCTGGTGAGGAGGCAGGGGAGGCAGCAAGGGCCTGACACACCTGGTGAGGAGGCAGGGAGGCAGCAAGGGCCTGACACACCTGGTGAGGAGGCAGGGAGGCAGCAAGGGCCTGACACACCTGGTGAGGAGGCAGGGAGGCAGCATGGGCCTGACACACCTGGTGAGGAGGCAGGGAGGCAGCAAGGGCCTGACACACCTGGTGAGGAGGCAGGGAGGCAGCAAGGGCCAGACACACCTGGTGAGGAGGCAGGGAGGCAGCAAGGGCCTGACACACCTGGTGAGGAGGCAGGGGAGGCAGCAAGGGCCTGACACACCTGGTGAGGAGGCAGGGAGGCAGCAAGGGCCTGACACACCTGGTGAGGAGGCAGGGAGGCAGCAAGGGCCTGACACACCTGGTGAGGAGGCAGGGAGGCAGCAAGGGCCTGACACACCTGGTGAGGAGGCAGGGAGGCAGCAGGGGCCAGACACACCTGGTGAGGAGGCAGGGAGGCAGCAAGGGCCTGACACACCTGGTGAGGAGGCAGGGAGGCAGCAAGGGCCAGACACACCTGGTGAGGAGGCAGGGAGGCAGCAAGGGCCTGACACACCTGGTGAGGAGGCAGGGAGGCAGCAAGGGCCTGACACACCTGGTGAGGAGGCAGGGAGGCAGCAAGGGCCTGACACACCTGGTGAGGAGGCAGGGAGGCAGCAAAGGCCTGACACACCTGGTGAGGAGGCAGGGAGGCAGCAAGGGCCTGACACACCTGGTGAGGAGGCAGGGAGGCAGCAAGGGCCTGACACACCTGGTGAGGAGGCAGGGAGGCAGCAAGGGCCAGACACACCTGGTGAGGAGGCAGGGAGGCAGCAAGGGCCTGACACACCTGGTGAGGAGGCAGGGAGGCAGCAAGGGCCTGACACACCTGGTGAGGAGGCAGGGAGGCAGCAAGGGCCAGACACACCTGGTGAGGAGGCAGGGGAGGCAGCAAGGGCCTGACACACCTGGTGAGGAGGCAGGGAGGCAGCAAGGGCCAGACACACCTGGTGAGGAGGCAGGGAGGCAGCAAGGGCCAGACACACCTGGTGAGGAGGCAGGGAGGCAGCAAGGGCCTGACACACCTGGTGAGGAGGCAGGGAGGCAGCAAGGGCCTGACACACCTGGTGAGGAGGCAGGGGAGGCAGCAAGGGCCAGACACACCTGGTGAGGAGGCAGGGAGGCAGCAAGGGCCTGACACACCTGGTGAGGAGACAGGGAGGCAGCAAGGGCCTGACACACCTGGTGAGGAGGCAGGGAGGCAGCAAGGGCCTGACACACATGGTGAGGAGGCAGGGAGGCAGCAAGGGCCAGACACACCTGGTGAGGAGGCAGGGAGGCAGCAAGGGCCTGACACACCTGGTGAGGAGGCAGGGAGGCAGCAAGGGCCTGACACACCTGGTGAGGAGGCAGGGAGGCAGCAAGGGCCTGACACACCTGGTGAGGAGGCAGGGAGGCAGCAAGGGCCTGACACACCTGGTGAGGAGGCAGGGAGGCAGCAGGAGCCAGACACACCTGGTGAGGAGGCAGGGAGGCAGCAAGGGCCAGACACACCTGGTGAGGAGGCAGGGAGGCAGCAAGGGCCTGACACACCTGGTGAGGAGGCAGGGAGGCAGCAAGGGCCTGACACACCTGGTGAGGAGGCAGGGAGGCAGCAAGGGCCTGACACACCTGGTGAGGAGGCAGGGATGCAGCAAGGGCCTGACACACCTGGTGAGGAGGCAGGGAGGCAGCAAGGGCCTGACACACCTGGTGAGGAGGCAGGGAGGCAGCAAGGGCCTGACACACCTGGTGAGGAGGCAGGGGAGGCAGCAAGGGCCTGACACACCTGGTGAGGAGGCAGGGAGGCAGCAAGGGCCAGACACACCTGGTGAGGAGGCAGGGAGGCAGCAAGGGCCTGACACACCTGGTGAGGAGGCAGGGAGGCAGCAAGGGCCAGACACACCTGGTGAGGAGGCAGGGAGGCAGCAAGGGCCTGACACACCTGGTGAGGAGGCAGGGAGGCAGTAAGGGCCTGACATACCTGGTGAGGAGGCAGGGAGGCAGCAGGAGCCAGACACACCTGGTGAGGAGGCAGGGAGGCAGCAAGGGCCTGACACACCTGGTGAGGAGGCAGGGAGGCAGCAGGAGCCAGACACACCTGGTGAGGAGGCAGGGAGGCAGCAAGGGCCTGACACACCTGGTGAGGAGGCAGGGAGGCAGCAGGAGCCAGACACACATGGTGAGGAGGCAGGGAGGCAGCAAGGGCCTGACACACCTGGTGAGGAGGCAGGGAGGCAGCAAGGGCCTGACACACCTGGTGAGGAGGCAGGGAGGCAGCAGGAGCCAGACACGCCTGGTGAGGAGGCAGGGAGGCAGCAGGAGCCAGACACGCCTGGTGAGGAGGCAGGGAGGCAGCAGGAGCCAGACACGCCTGGTGAGGAGGCAGGGAGGCAGCAGGGGCCTGACACACCTGGTGAGGAGGCAGGGAGGCAGCAGGGGCCAGACACGCCTGGGTCACACACCAACACACACTTATGCACAGACTCATGCACGCACCCCCGCACGCACGCCAGGTTCACACACGCACACATTTGTACATTATTATTATTTTTTTACATTTAGTAATTTAGCAGATGCTCTTATCCAGAGTGACTTACAGTTAGTGAGTGCATACTTTATTTTTTTTTTTTTCATACTGCCCCCCCCCGTGGGAATCGAACCCACAACCCTACCAACTCTACCAACTGAGCTACACGGGACACACACACACACACGCTCAGCCGAGCTCAGCACACCACCAGGACAGACGGATCTGACATCTTATCTTTTACCCCGTCTCCCTCTCTCTCTCTCTCTCTCTCTCTCTGATGTGTGGGGAAATGTCATGCTGGCATAGCAGCTATGTCCCTGTCTCTTTCTCTCTACTCCTATAATCATTCTGATTAGTGACCTGTCCTTAAGGGTTCCAAAAAAAGTCAATTGCACAAAAAAATATTTACTTAGACTTAACTACAGTGGGGAAAAAAAGTATTTAGTCAGCCACCAATTGTGCAAGTTCTCCCACTTAAAAAGATGAGAGAGGCCTGTAATTTTCATCATAGGTACACGTCAACTATGACAGACAAATTGAGAAATTATTTTTCAGAAAATCACGTTGTAGGATTTTTTATGAATTTATTTGCAAATTATGGTGGAAAATAAGTATTTGGTCACCTACAAACAAGCAAATCCTGCAGTGCCAGACGTGTCCCCCTGCTTAAGCCAGTACATGTCCAGGCCCGTCTGAAGTTTGCTAGAGTGCATTTGGATGATCCAGAAGAGGATTGGGAGAATGTCATATGGTCAGATGAAACCAAAATAGAACTTTCTGGTAAAAACTCAACTCGTCGTGTTTGGAGGACAAAGAATGCTGAGTTGCATCCAAAGAACACCATACCTACTGTGAAGCATGGGGGTGGAAACATCATCCTTTGGGGCTGTTTTTCTGCAAAGGGACCAGGACGACTGATCCGTGTAAAGGAAAGAATGAATGGGGCCATGTATTGTGAGATTTTGAGTGAAAACCTTCTTCCATCAGCAAGGGCATAGAAGATTTAACGTGGCTGGGTCTTTCAGCATGACAATGATCCCAAACACACCACCCGGGCAACGAAGGAGTGGCTTCGTAAGAAGCATTTCAAGGTCCTGGAGTGGCCTAGCCAGTCTCCAGATCTCAACCCCATAGAAAATCTTTGGAGGGAGTTGAAAGTCTGTGTTGCCCAGCGACAGCCCCAAAACATTACTGCTCTAGAGGAGATCTGCATGGAGGAATGGGCCAAAATACCAGCAACAGTGTGTGAAAACCTTGTGAAGACTTACAGAAAACGTTTGACCTGTGTCATTGCCAACAAAGGGTATATAACAAAGTATTGAGAAACTTTTGTTATTGACCAAATACTTATTTTCCACCATAATTTGCAAATAAATTCATAAAAAATCCTACAATGTGATTTTCTGGAATTTTTTCCTCATTTTGTCTGTCATAGTTGACGTGTACCTATGATGAAAATTACAGGCCTCTCTCATCTTTTTAAGTGGGAGAACTTGCACAATTGGTGGCTGACTAAATACTTTTTCCCCCCACTGTATATCCCTATAGAAAACAGACATTGTCGATAACAAGATATTTAAGGACGCAAGTCATTGACACAACAGCTTCTTTGTTGGCTAATACATTAATAGCTAACACAGTGGAATGACATACCCAAAGGACCTTAGAATACATCAGGGCAAAAAGCTTGCCATGTGCGTACGTGCGTGCGTGTGTGTGTGTGTGTGTGTGTGTGTGTGTGTGTGTGTGCTCTGAGTGTAGTAAGAGGTTTGTGGGCTATTTTCACAGATGAGATGGGCCCGGGGCCAAGGCTGACATGCATGCGCACACACACACACACATCAACCTATCATCACCTCTGTGTATTCTCTGAAGTGTTATGAAAGGTCTCCCCTCCTCTCCCCTCCCCTCCTCTCCTCTCCTCTCCTCTTCTCTTCTCTTCTCCTCTCCTTTCCTCTCATCTGCCTTTTGTGGCCGTTTAGGAGCATTCAGAGAGGAGATGATGGTTCTTTGTTTCATTAATAAATAATTGTGTTTGTGGCTCTGAATCCACGTCACAAATGGCACCCTATTCCCTATATAGTGCACTAATTTTGACCTGGGCCCATAGGGCTCTGGTCAAAAATAGTGCACTATACAGGCAATAGGGTACTGTCTGTGACTCAGGCTAGATCTCCAGAAGGAGATTAATAAATTGATGGTGATGGTACTAATAAAACAGGGAGGAAGTACCCACGAGAAACAAGTTTTTTTTATGTTAACGGAAATTAAAGCTCCACTCGCTCTTCTTCCTGCTGTGAGAAAAAAAACATAGATTACTAATGTGCTATCTATGCATAGTCAACATCATCCTCCTTGCATTAATAAATAATTGTGTCTGGAGAGACACATTTGATGGGGAGGATTTCTTTCACCAGAGATTTTGGGGTTGAATAAAAATAAGCCTGATTTAGATGAGGGGCCTTTGGGGTTTTATGACATCAAAGTCAATTAGTACAGATATGCCATTACTGCTTTAGACCATTTTTAAATGTACACAACAATGTGGTTTCAATGGTGAGATTCAATGGTTGTCTTCATAAGTGCTAACTGGGTCTACATTGTGAGGGATCCCCTATGGTTGGATAAAAGCATTTTAACAATACAAAGGGCTAGATTTAAATGTAAAGGTAATTTCAGATTGAGCCGACAATTTTTTTTAAAAACTGTGAATGCTGTCTCAGTGACGCGACAACATTGCCTTTAAATGTAAATTGTGCTACAGCGCTGATATTCCATGATACGGGTTGAATCTAGGCCAAAGCTTTACTCCTCACAGACAGACAGGATGTGATCTACTGCTGCTACTACTTCTACTACTACTACCAGGATTACTACTACTACTACTATTACTACCACCAGGATTACTACTACTACTACCAGGATTACTACTACTACTACTACTACCACCAGGATTACTACTACTACTACTACCAGGATTACTACTACTACTACCAGGATTACTACTACCAGGATTACTACTACTACTACTGCTACTACTACTACCAGGATTACTACTACTACTACTACTACTACTACCACCACCAGGATTACTACTACCACTACTACTACTACCAGGATTACTACTACTACTACTACTACTACTACTACTACTACTACTACTACCAAGATTACTACTACTACTACTACTACTACTACTACTACCAGGATTACTACTACCAGGATTACTTCTACTACTACTACTACCAGGATTACTACTACTACTACTACTACTACTACTACTACCAGGATTACTACTACTACTACTACCAGGATTACTACTACTACTACTACTACCAGGATTACTACTACTACTACTACTACTACTATTAAAGGTGAACTGCTCTCACCGATTCCGCATGTGTTCTTGCGGTGTTCATTAAGAAATGCAGCGGCCATTACTGAATCCCAAACAAGAGTTGTCTTTGGGGTGTGGTTTAATGTGGGTGTTTCTTGGGTGTGTCTTTGCCATTCAATCACACCAAACGAACAAGGGCAGTAGTGAGTAACTTAGTGACCGTGAAGTAAGCTAAGCAACTTTGCTATGGAGAGAAGTTTTGAAGTTGAGGACTTCTCCCCTCCTGACTGACTCGCCCATCTCAAGATGATCTGCTAATTCATTTCTATGTGTAGGCTAAAGCCTGCGCCGACCTGGTGTTTAGCCAACCTGACAGCAGCTAGCTAGCTAGCATAGGTTGGGGATAGCTACAGCTGGCTAGCCTATCTAGCTAGCTGATATTTCTCTGTCAAATCAAAGTTATGCCAAGATGGCAAGAAGTACCAATGTCTGGAATGTGTTTCATGAGACACTCGTTTTACAACACCTTGCTACGAAAGCAGCTTGAAGTTCTATCACGTCATGTGAAGAAAGACATGCTACCGTGGAAACGATATCAACAACTGCGAGTTGAATGCACGATCTTCAGTCAGCTCAGCTGTCAACACAATAGTCTATAACTGGGTAGTCTTGTCTCATCTGGTCTCTCCTAATGTTCGCTGTTAGATCTTTCCCGGGGGTACAGATCCCAGAACTAATATCCCTACAGGTGTCGGCTACATGTTGACATTGAACAAACATGGCCAGCTTGAGTGTAGATACATTTAGCAACAAACAAATCTATGGGTGTGTTTGTGTTACAAAGACAAAACATTTTCTGCTGGGGAGTCTGCCTCATGGGTCCAGCATGCAGAGTTCAATAACTCCAGGCATATGTGAGATGCAGGATGATTACAGTCTTCTTCTCATACCACCCTGTAGCATCTACAGAGTAATATGAGAACAGTGCAATTGCTGAACTGATCTAGATATTCTAAACTAAATATTCTGATAACTTTCAAATGTAACAGTTCAATGAATGCCAAGAGTGTGCAAAGCTGTCATCAAGGCAAAGGGTGGCTATTTGAAGAATCTCAAATATAAAATATATTTTGATTTGTTTAACACTTTTTTGCTTACTACATGATTCCATATGTGTTATTTCATAGTTTTGATGTCTTCACTATTATTCTACAATGTAGAAAATAGTAAAAATTAAGAAAAACCCTTGAATGAGTAGGTGTGTCCAAACTTTTCACTGGTACTGTAAATACATATCCTCTTCCTAATATGTAATGTGACGTAATCTCATAGAAAGGAAGATTTGCACAGCTAACGTTGCACCTGACGATAAGGTTTGATAGGATGTAATGTTAGCCAGCTTGGTAACTTATCGATAATGTTTCAACTCGTACTGGCTAGCTAAGATTGATCCCTGCCAGAAAACGTTAGCTAGCTAGCCATTTCATTTCAAATCGGACAAAGATATTGATAGCTAACCCGGATTTGCATGTTAGGTAGCAAGCTACTTTTACGAGAACAGGCATATTATTTGGGTTAGCTCTCAATAACTCAGGCCCTAGCGGCATTCTGCCTTGACCCTGGGAGTCATGTTCTTGGTTAGCCCAAGATGTACTCAACCTTATACTGTATGATATCTTCAGAGGTAGACTTGCTCTGGCAGCCAAAAGAGCCAAACACTATATGCCTTCATTAAAAATGGATTAAATAGATGTATTTTCTCACCCATCTCACACAATACCCCATAATGACAAAGTGAAATCATGTTTTTAGAAATGTTAGCTTTTTTTCATTCTTAGAAAAACATAATTCCACTTTGACAACAATTCTAAAAACCTGTTTTGACTTTGACATTATGGGATATTGTGTTTAGGCCAGTGACAAAAAAATCGCAATTTAATGCATTTTAAATTCAGGCTGTAATACAACAAAATGATGAAAAGTCAAGGGGTATGAATACTTTCTGAAGGTAATGTAGCTAGGTACTCACCATACAGTCGTGGTCAAAAGTTTTGAGAATGACACAAATACTAATTTTCACAAAGTCTGCTGCCTCAGTTTTGATGATGGCAATTTGCATATACTCCAGAATGTAATGACGAGTGATCAGATGAATTGCAAAGTCCCTCTGTGCCATGAAAATGAACTTAATCCCAATTTCCACTGCATTTCAGCCCTGCCACAAAAGGACCAGCTGCCATCACGTCAGTGATTCTCTCGTTAACACAGGTGAGAGTGTTGACGAGGACAAGGCTGGAGATCACCCTGTCATGCTGATTGAGTTAGAATAACAAACTGGAAGCTTTAAAAGGAGGATGGTGCTTGAAATCATTGTTCTTCCTCTGTTAACCATGGTTACCTGCAAGGAAACATGTGCCGTCATCATTGCTTTGCACAAAAAGGGCTTCACAGGCAATGATATTGCTGCTAGTAAGATTGCACCTAAATCAACCATTTATTGGATCATCAAGAACTTCAAGGAGAGAGGTTCAATTGTTGTGAAGAAGGCGTCAGGGCGCCCAAGAAAGTCCAGCAAGCGCCAGGACCGTCTCCTAAAGTTGATTCAGCTGCGGGATCGGGGCACCACCAGTCCAGAGCTTGCTCAGGAATGGCAGCAGGCAGGTGTGAGTGCATCTGCACGCACAGTGAGGCGAAGACTTTTGGAGGATGGCCTGGTGTCAAGAAGGGCAGCAAAGAAGCCACTTCTCTCCATGAAAAACATCAGGGACAGACTGATATTCTGCAAAAGGTACAGGGATTGGACTGCTGAGGACTGTGGTAAAGTCATTTTCTCTGATGAATCCCCTTTCCGATTGTTTGGGGCGTCCGGAAAACACCTTGTCCGGAGAAGACAAGGTGAGCGCTACCATCAGTCCTGTGTCATGCCAACAGTAAAGCATCCTGAGACCATTCATGTGTGAGGTTGCTTCTCAACCAAGGGAGTGGGCTCACTCACAATTTTGCCTAAGAACATAGCCATGAATAGAGAATGGTACCAACACATCCTCCAAGAGCAACTTCTCCCAACCATCCAAGAACAGTTTGGTGACGACCAATGCCTTTTCCAGCATGATGGAGCACCTTGCCATAAGGCAAAAGTGATAACTAAGTGGCTCGGGGAACAAAACATAGACATTTTGGGTCTATGACCAGGAAACTCCCCAGACCTTAATCCAATTGAGAACTTGTGGTCGATCCTCAAGAGGCGGGTGGACAAACAAAAACCCACAAATTCTGACAAACTCCAATCATTGATTATGCAAGAATGGGCTGCCATCAGTCAGAATGTGGCCCAGAAGTTAATTGACAGCATGCCAGGGCAGATTGCAGAGGTCTTGAAAAAGAAGGGTCAACACTGGAAATATTAACTCTTTGCATAAACTTAATGTAAATGTCAATAAAAGCCTTTGACAGTTATGGAATGCTTGTAATTATACTTCAGTATACCATAGTAACATCTGACAAAAATATCTCATAACACTGAAGCAGCGAACTTTGTGAAGACCAATACATGTGTCATTCTCAAAACTTTTGACCACGACTGTACACCATTCACTGCCATCATGTCAAACGTTAGTTCTATGTAATCCATTCTTTGCCATCGTGCACAATATTGTCGAATGCATTAGAAGTTTTCACCAACGTCATTGTGGTGAATGATGGACTTAGTCAGGCGCAGGAGTAAAATAACCGGATGCAGATGTATTCCTTCAAGACATACAATGCGCCAACAACAGCAATGGAAACAGGTACAGGGGAAACAATCCTCCCTGACCAAACACAGTCTCAGAAAATACAAATAAATGTAATGACACAGGGAGGAAAAACCCTGGCAAAATAAATGAGAGAGTATCTCAGCTGAGCTACTCTCCTCCCGCATAGAACAATCACTCACAAAAACAAGGGGGCAGAGGGAACACATACAGTGGGGAAAAAAGTATTTAGTCAGCCACCAATTGTGCAAGTTCTCCCACTTAAAAAGATGAGAGAGGCCTGTCATTTTCATCATAGGTACACGTCTACTATGACAGACAAAATTAGATTTTTTTTCTCCAGAAAATCACATTGTAGGATTTTTAATGAATTTATTTGCAAATTATGGTGGAAAATAAGTATTTGGTCAATAACAAAAGTTTCTCAATACTTTGTTATATACCCTTTGTTGGCAATGACACAGGTCAAACGTTTTCTGTAAGTCTTCACAAGGTTTTCACACACTGTTGCTGGTATTTTGGCCCATTCCTCCATGCAGATCTCCTCTAGAGCAGTGATGTTTTGGGGCTGTCGCTGGGCAACACGGACTTTCAACTCCCTCCAAAGATTTTCTATGGGGTTGAGATCTGGAGACTGGCTAGGCCACTCCAGGACCTTGAAATGCTTCTTACGAAGCCTCTCCTTCGTTGCCCGGGCGGTGTGTTTGGGATCATTGTCATTCTGAAAGACCCAGCCACGTTTCATCTTCAATGCCCTTGCTGATGGAAGGAGGTTTTCACTCAAAATCTCATGATACATGGCCCCATTCATTCTTTCCTTTACACGGATCAGTCGTCCTGGTCCCTTTGCAGAAAAACAGCCCCAAAGCATGATGTTTCCACCCCCATGCTTCACAGTAGGTATGGTGTTCTTTGGATGCAACTCAGCATTCTTTGTCCTCCAAACACGACGAGTTGAGTTTTTACCAAAAAGTTATATTTTGGTTTCATCTGACCATATGACATTCTCCCAATCCTCTTCTGGATCATCCAAATGCACTCTAGCAAACTTTAGACGGGCCTGGACATGTACTGGCTTAAGCAGGGGGACACGTCTTGCACTGCAGGATTTGAGTCCCTGGCGGCGTAGTGTGTTACTGATGGTAGGCTTTGTTACTTTGGTCCCAGCTCTCTGCAGGTCATTCACTAGGTCCCCCCGTGTGGTTCTGGGATTTTTGCTCACCGTTCTTGTGATCATTTTGACCCCACGGGGGTGAGATCTTGCGTGGAGCCCCAGATCGAGGGAGATTATCAGTGGTCTTGTATGTCTTCCATTTCCTAATAATTGCTCCCACAGTTGATTTCTTCAAAACAAGCTGCTTACCTATTGCAGATTCAGTCTTCCCAGCCTGGTGCAGGTCTACAATTTTGTTTCTGGTGTCCTTTGACAGCTCTTTGGTCTTGGCCATAGTGGAGTTTGGAGTGTGACTGTTTGATGTTGTGGACAGGTGTCTTTTATACTGATAACAAGTTCAAACAGGTGCCATTAATACAGGTAACGAGTGGAGGACAGAGGAGCCTCTTAAAGAAGAAGTTACAGGTCTGTGAGAGCCAGAAATCTTGCTTGTTTGTAGGTGACCAAATACTTATTTTCCACCATAATTTGCAAATAAATTCATTAAAAATCCTACAATGTGATTTTCTGGATTTTTTTCTCTCATTTTGTCTGTCATAGTTGACGTGTACCTATGATGAAAATTACAGGCCTCTCTCGTCTTTTTAAGTGGGAGAACTTGCACAATTGGTGGCTGACTAAATACTTTTTTTCCCCACTGTATACCCTGACTAATTAGGGGATGAGCGCCAGGTGTGTGATTGACAACACAAGACAAGTGGCGTGATGAGAATTAAATAAATGACATGGAATTAAAAGGTGTGGCTTTTCCTTCTGAGTCCAATGGTGTGATCAAAATCTACTACTATGAAAAAATGATATTGTTTTCTTAGTTTACCATACTTCACTGTAAAGATTACTGTGGTATTTTTTGCACAGTGTTACACTTATGCAAGATGACTGAAAAAATGTCAGATGATGTTGATTCTTTGTGTGCATACAGGGCGACATATAAACAATTATTCTAACGGATGGAGATACATTCGCATTTGCCATTTCACATGTGAAAATCTTACTTTCACATGTGGAATTGCAAGTTCACATGAGAAAAATTAGATTTTTTTTTTTTTTTTACATATGATTGTTTTTCAAATGTGAACTTGCAATTCCACATGTGAAAGTGAAAATCTAATTTGCAGTTTCACATGTAAGAAAACTCCACATTTACTCCAATGTTTGTAAACAAAGTAAATGTAAACAAACAGGATGGTCAGTTCTTGCAACCATAGCAGAGTCTATTGATTTGAGAGTGGTTGCATTTCTCCAGCCCCATCCCTCAACTTTTAACATAGATGGTACGATCCAGCTCTCTACCCCCACCATAGATGGTCTGATCAGCCCTCCTCTCCTCCCACACGTTAGATGGTTAAATCCAGCCCTCCCCTCCTCCTCCACCATAGATGGTCTGATCCAGCCCTCCCCTCCTCCCCACCATAGATGGTCTGATCCAGCCCTCCCCTCATTCTGGTCTAGCATGGATCATATGTCCCAGAGGAGAGGCCAGAGATTTGAGGTAGAAACTGTTAACCCTCATGTCCAAGTCCGTCCACAAAATCCCCCCCTGCCCCCCTCCCGCCAGGTCCCCTCCAGCATGCTGCTAGCCTCATTAACTCTTCCACAGGGTGAACCATACACCTCCTCAACCTCAGCCCCTGCGCTGCTTATTGCCTGTAATAACCTGGTCACCCCGGACACCCACGCACCCTCACTTGCTTTTCCAATTAAAAAAGGAGCAGTGCTCTATTAACCCCGCGTCATTCTCCGAACATTTTTCCACGGTAACATTGTTTGGGAGACGGCGGGCGGGTGCGGTTTAGACGGTTAAGGAGGTCGTATATTACTGTAAACCACTCTCTGACTTTCTATATGCTGACAGGAAGCGGGTCATTCCCCAGTGAAATATGGCTCCTCATTCCGGTAGCAGATTATATTTTTTAACCCCAATCACTAATATGGTGGATCCACTTATAAGGAAAATTAGGTGCCGATGAGGCCGTCTACATAAAGTTCAGCTTTTATTACCAATGTTTCTATAAAGATCCTGTACGTGGTGTGTGTGTGTGTGTGTGTGTGTGTGTGTGTGTGTGTGTGTTACCACTGGTTCAATCGATGGTGGTGATGGTGTATGGAGGTGTTTCTGCTGTTAGATTGTCACTGTAATCGTTACATCCTGTGTGTCACAGCTGCATTCATGATACCAACCTGGCTATTGGAAGAATAAGCTGAGAGACTAGCCACATCAAAGTAGAACAACAAACAAAATGTTGCTTTCAAGATTTATACTTACTGTAAACCTCAAGTCAAAGTCATATACTGTAAACCTCAAGTCAAAGTCATTTACTGTAAACCTCAAGTCAAATCCACTTACTGTAAACATCAAGTCAAAGTCACTTACTGTAAACCTCAAGTCAAAGTCAGATACTGTAAAGTCAAAGGCGCTTACTGTAAACCTCAAGTCAAAGTCATATACTGTAAACCTCAAGTCAAAGTCATATACTGTAAACCTCAAGTCAAAGTCATTTACTGTAAACCTCAAGTCAAATCCACTTACTGTAAACATCAAGTCAAAGTCACTTACTGTAAACCTCAAGTCAAAGTCAGATACTGTAAAGTCAAAGGCGCTTACTGTAAACTTCAAGTCAAAGTCGCTTACTGTAAATCTCAAGTCAAAGTAATTGACTGTAAACCTCAAGTCAAAGCCACTTACTGTAAACCTCAAGTCAAAGCCACTTACTGTAAACCTCAAGTCAAAGTCACATACTGTAAATTCAAAGTCGCTTACTGTAAACCTCAATTCAAAGTCGCTTACTGTAAACGTCAAGTTAAAGTCACATACTGTAAGGTCAAAGTCGCTTACTGTAAACCTCAAGTCAAAGTCACTTACTGTACTGACGCTCCCTTTCTTGTCCACCTGGCTTCAACGTACAGAACACTGTTGTGGTACATAACCAAGTCATCACCTTTCAGACATTCTCAGTTTACTCACTTTTGTATTGTAGGATGACCTTGATGAAATTATTAGAAAAGTTATCTTCTGCAATACTGTGTACGTGCATGCACGCGTGTATGTGTATGTGTATCTATGTATCCTTGTGTTCTGCTGTGCAAGTGGTAGCCTTTTCATCCCAGTGCGTGCCTGATTGGTTTCGCTGAATCCAACATGATTTACAGTCACATAGCTGGAATGCAACATGCTTGACAGTTACTTGATGATCACACAAGTTCTATTTTCTTCTGACTTCTGAGCACATATGTTTATTGCCTGTGTAAACTATATTTACACAAATTTCTGTATAATAATAATAATATTGGTCTTTGTTATTGTATTGGTTAGTTCCTGGAAGATCCCCTGTTGTGCACAAACTCACACTGTGCAGGCAGGGCCAGATTAATGCAGGGGATTACTGGGGCTGAAGCCACTGGGTCCAAGCCCGTGGGGGCCAAAGAGGCAGCCCAGAAAAAGGTTATAAAAAAAGGTTAACAACTAAAATCCATATACACTGAGTGTACAAAACATTAAGGACACCTGCTCTTTCCATGACATGATGACCAGGTGAGAGCTATGATCCCTTATTGATGTCACTTGTTAAATCCACTTCAGTCAGTGTAGATGAAGGGGAAGAGACAGATTAAAGAAGGATCTTTAAGCCTTGAGACAATTCAGACATGGATTGTGTATGTGTGCCATTCAGAGGCAGGCGCACCGGTTTGTGTCAAGAACTGCAACGCTACTGTGATTTTAACGCTCAACAGTTTCCTGTGTGTATTAAGAATGCCTTGATGACAGCTTTGCACACTCTTGGCATTCTCTCAACCAGCTTCACCTGGAATGCTTTTCCAGCAGTCTTGAAGGAGTTCTCACATATGCTGAGCACTTGTTGGCTGCTTTTCCTTCCCTCTGCAGTCTAACTCATCCCAAACCATCTCAATTGGGTTGAGGTTGGGGGATTGTGGAGGCCAGGTCATCTGATGCAGCACTCCATCACTCTCCTTCTTGGTCAAATAGCCCTTACACAGCCTGGAGGTGTGTTTGGTCATTGTCCTGTTGAAAAACAAATGATAGTCCCACTAAGCCCAAACCAGATGGGATGGCGTGTCGCTGCAGAATGCTGTGGTAGCCATGCTGGTTAAGTGTGCCTTGAATTCTAAATAAATCACAGACAGTGCCACCAGCAAAGCACCCCCACACCATAACACCTCCTCCTCCATGCTTTACGGTGAGAACTACACATGCGGAGATCGTCTGTTCACCCACACCGCGTCTCACAAAGACACGGCGGTTGGAACCAAAAATCTCAAATTTGGACTCCAGACCAAAGGACACATTTCCACCGGTCTAATGTCCATTGCTCGTGTTTCTTGGCCCAAGCAGGTCTCTCCAAAACTCTTGAGCGTGCCGTCCAAAGCCAACTCTCCTGCTATCTCTCTCAGAATGACCTTCTTGTTCCAAACCAGTCAGGTTTCAAGACTGGTCATTCAACTGAGACTGCTCTTCTCTGTGTCAGAGGCTCTCCGCACTGCTAAAGCTAACTCTCTCTCCTCTGCTCTCATCTTTCTAGACCTATCTGCTGCCTTTGATACTGTGAACCATCAGATCCTCCTCTCCACCCTCTCCGAGTTGGGCATCTCTGGCACGGCTCACTCTTGGATTGCATCCTACCTGACAGGTCGCTCCTACCAGGTGGTGTGGTGAGAATCTGTCTCCGCACCACGTGATCTCACCACTAGTGTCCCCCAGGGCTCAGTTCTAGGCCCTCTCCTATTCTCTCTATACACCAAGTCACTTGGCTCTGTCATATCCTCACATGGTTTCTCCTATCATTGCTACGCAGACGGCACACAATTAATCTTCTCCTTTCCCCCTTCTGATAAACAGGTGGTGAATCGCATCTCTGCATGTCTGGTAGACATATCAGTGTGGATGTCGGATCACCACCTCAAGCTGAACCTCAGCAAGACAGAGCTGCTCTTCCTCCCGGGGAAGGACTGCCCACTCCATGATCTCGCCATCACGGTCGACAACTCCATTGTGTCCTCCTCCAGAGTGCAAAGAGCCTTGGCGTGACCCTGGACAACACCCCGTTATTCTCCACTAACATCAAGGCGGTGACCCGATCCTGCAGGTTCATGCTCTACAACATTCGCAGAGTACGACCCTACCTTACACAGGAAGCGGCACAGGTCCTAATCCAGGCACTTGTCATCTCCCGTCTGGATTACTGCAACTCGCTGTTGGCTGGGCTCCCTGCCTGTGCCATTAAACCCCTACAACTCATCCAGAACGCTGCAGCCTGTCTGGTGTTCAACCTTCCCAAGTTCTCTCACGTCACCCCTCTCCTCCGTACACTCCACTGGCTTCCAGTTGAAGCTCGCATCTGCTACAAGGCCATGGTGCTTGCCTACGGAGCTGTGAGGGGAATGGCACCTCCTTACCTTCAGGCTCTGATCAGTCCCTACACCCAAACGAGGGCATTGCGTTCTTCCACCTCTGGCCTGCTGGTCCCCCTACCTCTGCGGAGCACAGTTCCCGCTCAGCCCAGTCAAAACTGTTCGCTGCTCTGGCAACCCAATGGTGGAACAAGGCTCCCTCACGACGCCAGGACAGCGGAGTCACTCACCACCTTCCGGAGACACTTGAAACCCTACTTCTTTAAGGAATACCTGGGATAGTATAAAAGTAATCCTTCTACCCCCCCCCCAAAAAAAATAAATAAATAAATAATAATAATAATATATATATATATATATATATATATATAACATAAAATAAATTAAAAAAAACAAATAAAAAATATTGTTAAAAAAATTAATATATATATACATTTTAGCAGACACTCTTAACCAGAGCGACTTACAGGAGCAATTAGGGTTAAGTGCCTTGCTCAGGGGCACATAGACAGATTTTTCACCTAGTCGGCTCGGGGATTAGAACCAGCGACCTTTCGGTTACTGGCACAACGCTCTTAACCACTAAGCTACCTGCCGCCCTTAGTATATATATATATATATATAAAAGAAATGAAAATTAAAAATATTAGAAAAATATAAACAAATAATTTGTAAAGTGGTTGTCCCACTGGCTATCATAAGGTGAATGCACCAATTTGTAAGTCGCTCTGGATAAGAGCGTCTGCTAAATTACGTAAATGTAAATGTAAATGTCTCTTCTTCTTATTGGTGTCCTTTAGTAGTGGTTTCTTTGCAGCAGTTTTACCATGAAGGCCTGATTCACACAGTCCCCTCTGAACATTTGATGTTGAGATGTGTCTGTGACCTGAACTCTGTGAAGCATTTATTTGGGCTGCAATTTCTGAGGCTGGTAACTCTAATTAACTTATCCTCTGCAGCAGAGGTAACTCTGGGTCTTCCATTCCTGTGGCGGTCCTCATGAGAGCCAGTGTCATCATAGCGCTTGATGGTTTTTGCGACTGCACTTGAAGAAACTTTAAAAGTTCTTGAAATGTTCTGTATTGACTGATCTTCATGTCTTAAAGTAATGATGGACTGCCGTTTCTCTTTGCTTATTTGAGCTTGCCATAATATGGACTTGGTCTTTTACCAAATAGGGCTATCCCCCCCCCCACCTTGTCACAACACAACTGATTGGCTCAAATGCATTAAGAATGAAAGAAATTCCACAAATTAACTTTTAAGAAGGCACACATGTTAATTGAAATGCATTCCAGGTGACTACCTCATGAAGCAGGTTGAGAGAATGCCAAGAGTGTGCAAAGCTGTCATCAAGGCAAAGGGTGGCTATTTGAAGAATCTCAAATATAAAATATATGTTGATTTGTTTAACACTTTTTACTGCATGATTCCATATGTGTTATTTCATAGTTTTGATGTGTTCACTATTATTCTACAACGTAGAAAATAGTAAAAATAAAGAAAAACCCTTGAATGAGTAGGTGTGTCCAAACTTTGGACTGGTAGTGTGTATACAGCGGGGAGAACAAGTATTTGATACACTGCCGATTTTGCAGGTTTTCCTACTTACAAAGAGCATGTAGGAAAACCTGCAAAATCGGCAGTGTATCAAATACTTGTTCTCCCCACTGTATATACAGTGAGGGAAAAAAGTATTTGATCCCCTGCTGATTTTGTTTGTTTGCCCACTGACAAAGAAATGATCAGTCTATAGTTTTAATGGTAGGTTTATTTGAACAGTGAGAGACAGAATAACAACAACAAAATCCAGAAAAACGCATGTAAAAAATGTTATAAATTGATTTGCATTTTAATGAGGGAATCAAGTATTTGACCCCCTCTCAATCAGAAAGATTTCTGGCTCCCAGGTGTCTTTTATACAGGTAACAAGCTGAGATTAGGAGCACACTCTTAAAGGGAGTACTCCTAATCTCAGCTTGTTACCTGTATAAAAGACACCTGTCCACAGAAGCAATCAATCAATCAGATTCCAAACTCACCACCATGGCCAAGACCAAAGAGCTCTCCAAGGATGTCAGGGGCAAGATTGTAGACCTACACAAGGCTGGAATGGGCTACAAGACCATCGCCAAGCAGCTTGGTGAGAAGGTGTCAACAGTTGGTGCGATTATTCTCAAATGGAAGAAACACAAAAGAACTGTCAATCTCCTCGGCCTGGGGCTCCATGCAAGATCTCACCTCGTGGAGTTGCAATGATCATGAGAACGGTGAGGAATCAGCCCAGAACTACACGGGAGGATCTTGTCAATGATCTCAAGGCAGCTGGGACCATAGTCACCAAGAAAACAATTGTTAACACACTACGCCATGAAGGACTGAAATCCTGCAGCGCCCGCAAGAGGAGAACTGGGTGAAAGTGTTGTGGTCAGATGAGACCAAAATCGAGCTCTTTGGTATCAACTCAACTCGCCGTGTTTGGAGGAGGAGGAATGCTGCCTATGACCCCAAGAACACCATCCCCACCGTCAAACATGGAGGTGGAAACATTATGCTTTGGGGGTGTTTTTCTGCTAAGGGGACAGGACAACTTCACCGCATCAAATGACGATGGACGGGGCCATGTACCATCAAATCTTAGGTGAGAACCTCCTTCCCTCAGCCAGGGCATTGAAAATGGGTCGTGGATGGGTATTCCAGCATGACAATGACCCAAAACACACGGCCAAGGCAACAAAGGAGTGGCTCAAGAAGAAGCACATTAAGGTCCTGGAGTGGCCTAGCCAGTCTCCAGACCTTAATCCCATAGAAAATCTGTGAAGGGAGCTGAAGGTTCGAGTTGCCAAACGTCAGCCTCGAAACCTTAATGACTTGGAGAAGATCTGCAAAGAGGAGTTGAACAAAATCCCTCCTGAGATGTGTGAAAACCTGGTGGCCAACTACAAGAAACGTCTGACCTCTGTGATTGCCAACAAGTACTAAGTAATGTTTTGCAGAGGGGTCAAATACTTATTTCCCTCATTAAAATGCAAATCAATTTATGACATTTTTTACATGCGTTTTTCTTGATTTTGTTGTTGTTATTCTGTCTCTCACTGTTCAAATAAACCTACCATTAAAATTATAGACTGATCATGTCTTTGTCAGTGGGCAAATGTACAAAATCAGCAGGGGATCAAATACTTTTTTCCCTCACTGTATATATACATTACATGAGTATGTGGACACCTGCTCGTCGAACATCTCATTCCAAAATCATGGGTATTATTTTGGAGTTGGTCCCCCCTCTGCTGTTGTAACAGTCTCCACTCTTCTGGGAAGGCTTTCCGCTAGATGCTGGAACATTGCTGCGGGGACTTGCTTCCATTCAGCCACAAAGGCATTAGTGAGGTCGGGCACTGATGTTGGGCAATTAGGCCTGGCTCACAGTCGGCGTTCCAATTCATCCCAAAGGTGTTCGATGGGGTTGAGGTCAGGGCTCTCTGCAGGCTGACCACTCGCGACTGAGTCGTTGTTGATCCTAGATGTTTCCACTTCACAATAACAGCACTTACAGTTGACCGGGGCAGCTCTAACAGGGTATAAATTTGACGAACTGACTTCATGGAAAGGTGGTATCCTATGACGGTATCCCGTTAAAAGTCACTGAGCTCTTCAGTAAGGCCATTCTACTGCCAATGTTTGTCTATGGAGATTGCATGGCTGTGGGCTTCATTGTATACACCTGTCAGCAACGGCTGTGGCTGAAATAGCCGAATCCACTAATTTGAATGGGTGTCCACATAACTTTGTATATAAAGTGTATTTACAACTATAATGACAGCATACATAACATGCTGATATATTGATACACATGATAACCCTCTGAAAGACTTGGACACCATACAACAAAACAACTTGTGTTCTGGTGTATGGTGTATTGAAGGACAGTTGCAGTCCACTGATGAATAATCCTATTGTAGCCTACATGCCCTTTGACCCATATCACTGAAATAGCCGAAACCACTCATTTAAAGGGGTGTCCACATACTTTTGCATATTCAGAAAGTATTCAGACCCCTTTACTTTTTCCACATTTTGTTATTCTAAAATTGATTAAATTGTTTTTTTCCTCATCAATCTACACACAATACCCCATAATGACAAAACAAAAACAGGTTTTTAGAAATAAAAAAATAAAACTGAAATATCACATTTACATAAGTATTCAGACCCTTTACTCAGTACATTGTTGAAGCACCTTCGGCAGCGATTACAGCCTCGAGTCTTCTTGGTATGACGATACATGCTTGGCACACCTGTATTTGGGGAGTTTCTCCCATTTTACTCTGCAGATCCGTTCAAGCTGTGCATAGGGTTGTTGTCCTGTTGGAAGGTAAACCTTCGCCCCAGTCTGAAGTCCTGAGCGCTCTGGAGCAGGTTTTCATCAAGGATCTCTCTGTATTTTGCTTCGTTCATCTTTAAATAAGGTATTTCTGTATTTATTTTTATTAGATTTGCAAACATTTCTAAAAACCTGTTTTCACTTTGTCATTATGGGGTATTGTGTGTTGATTGATGAGGGAAAAAATGTAGTTAATACATTTTAGAATAAGGCTGTAGCGTAACAAAATGTGGAAAAAGTCAAGGGATCTGAATACTTTCTGTATGCGCATGTAAAGTGAGTTAAACAGTATGTAAACATTATTACAGTAAACAGTGTTCAATGACTATGTACAGTGCCTTGCAAAAGTATCCCCCTTGGCGTTTTTCCTATTTTGTTGCATTACAACCTGTAATTTAAATGGATATTTATTTGGATTTCATGTAATGAACATACACAAAATAGTCCAAATTGATGAAGTGAAATGAAAAAAATTAGCTTGTTTCCAAAAATTCTAAAAAATAAATAATGGAGAAGTGGTGCGTGCATATGTATTCACCCCCTTTGCTATGAAGCCCCTAAATAAGATCTGGTGCAACCAATTACCTTCAGAAGTCACATAATTAAATAAAGTCCACCTGTGTGCAATCTAAGTGTCACATGATTTGTCACATGATCTCAGTATATATACACCAGTTCTGAAAGGTCTCAGAGTCTGCAACACCACTAAGCAAGCGGCACCATGAAGACCAAGGAGCTCTCCAAACAGGTCAGGGACAAAGTTGTGGAGAAGTACAGATCAGGGTTGGGTTATAAAAAAATATCAGAAACTTTGAACATCCCACGGAGCACCATTAAATCCATTATAAAAAAATGGAAAGAATGTGGCACCACAACAAAACCGCCAAGAGAGGGCTGCCCACCAAAACTCACGGACCAGGCAAGGAGGGCATTGATCAGAGAGGCAACAAAGAGACCAAAGATAACCCTGAAGGAGCTGCAAAGCTCCACAGCGGAGATTGGAGTATCTGTCCATAGGACCACTTTAAGCCGTACACTCCACAGAGCTGGGCTTTATGGAAGAGTGGCCAGAAAAAAGCCATTGCTTAAAGAAAAAAATAAGCAAACATGTTTGATGTTCACCAAGAGGCATGTGGGAGACTCCCCAAACATATGGACTAAGGTACTCTGGTCAGATGAGACTAAAATTGAGCTTTTTGGCCATCAAGGAAAACGCTATGTCTGGCGCAAACCCAACACCTCTCATCACCCCGAGAACAACATCCCCACAGTGAAGCATGGTGGTGGCAGCATCATGCTGTTGGGATGTTTTTTATCGGCAGGGACCGGGAAACTGGTCAGAATTGAAGGAATGACGGATGGCTCTAAATACTGGGAAATTCTTGAGGGAAATCTGTTTCAGTCTTCCAGAGATTTGAGACTGGGACGGAGGTTCACCTTCCAGCAGGACAATGACCCTAAGCATACTGCTAAAGCAACTCTCGAGTGGTTTAAGTGGAAACATTTAAATGTCTTGGAATGGCCTAGTCAAAGCCCAGACCTCAATCCAATTGAGAATCTGTGTTATGACTTAACGATTACTGTACACCAGCGGAACCCATCCAACTTGAAGGAGCTGGAGCAGTTTTGCCTTGAAGAATGGGCAAAAATCCCAGTGGCTAGATGTGCCAAGCTTATAGAGACATACCCCAAGAGACTTGCAGCTGTAATTGCTGCAAAAGGTGGCTCTACAAAGTATTGACTTTGGGGGGTGAAGAGTAATGCACGCTCAAGTTTTCTGTTTTTTTGTCTTATTTCTTAGGCATGTTGTGTAAATCAAATGATACAAACCCCCCAAAAATCCATTTTAATTCCAGGTTGTAAGGCAACAAAATAGGAAAAATGCCAAGGGGGGTCAATACTTTCGCAGTCTCTAAGATGCAGAGTAGAGTACCGGTTGGTAGCTTCCTAGTAACAGTGACTAAGTTCAGGGCAGGGTACAGGGCAGAGGCCGTCTAGTGGTGACTATTTTTTTTAAAGTCTGATGGCCTGGAGATAGAAGCTGTTTTTCAGTCTCTCGGTCCAAGCTTTGATGCACCTGTACTGTCTCTGCCTTCTAGATGGTAGGCCATGGCTCGGATGGCTGAGATCCTTGATCTTCTTGGCCTTCTTGTGACTCCGGGTCCTATAGATGTCCTGGAGGGTAGGCAGTGTGCCCCCGGGCTGACTGCATCACCCTCTGGAGACCCCTGCGGTTGCGGATGGTGCAATTGCCATGCCAGGTGGTGATACAGCCCTACAGAATGCTCTCAATGGTGCATCTGTAGAAATGTGTGAGGGTCTTAGGGGCCAATCCGAATTTCTTCAGCCTCCTGAGGTTGAAGAGGCACTGTTGCGCCTTCTTCACCACACTGTCTGTGTGGATGGACCATTTTCGGGTTGTCAGTTATGTGCACCCTGTCGATGTGGATGGGGGCGTGCTCCCTCTGCTGTCTCCTGAAGTCCAGGATATTTTCCTTCATTTTGTTGACGTTGAGGGAGAGGTTATTTTCCTGGCACCGCTCCACCAGGCCTCTCACCTCCTCCCTGTAGGCTGTCTCGCTGTTGCCTACCACTGTTGTGTCATCTGCAAACTTGATGATCGAGTTGGAAACATGTGTGGCCACGCAGTCATGGGTGAACAAGGAGTACAGCAGGGGGCTGAGCACACACCCTTGTGGGGCCCCTGTGTAGCGTAGCTGAGGTGTTCTTGCCTATCTTCACCACCAGGGGGCGGTACGTCAGGATGTCCAGGACGCAGTTGCACAGGGCGTGGTTCAGACCCAGGGCTCCCAGCTTAGCGATGAGCTTGGAGGGCACTATGGTGTTGAAGGCTGAGCTGTAGTCGATGAACAGCATTCTTACGTTGGTATTCCTCTTGTCCAAATCAAATCAAATCAAATGGTATTGGTCACATACACGTATTTAGCAGATGTTATTGCGGGTGTAGTGAAATGCAGATGGGATAGGGCAGTGTGCAGTGCGATGGTAATTGCGTCATCCTTGGATCTGTTGGGGCGGTATGCAAATTGTAGTGGGTCTAGGGCAGGGGCCTCAAACCTTTTCTAGCATGAGATACTTTTTTTTTTAAAATGTACGTCGTTAGCTAAAAAAAATTTTTCTAGCTTTCAGAGGCACAATCTTCTCTTCTCCTCTCTTCCCTGGGTCCTTAATGTACAAGTAAGGGATAATCGACGAGGGGCTATGAGTTCTGTGGAAAATAATGAATGATGTGAAAGGTGTGTTTCATGACGTGCCAGCGGAGTGGAACTGACCTTCCACGGAGTTGCATTATTTTCCAGAGAACGCATAGAGCCCCTCGTCGATTATCCCTTTTACACCACGGCTATAATTTAACACGTTTGCCACTAGAAATGTGTTCATTTGCGGGTAGAAATGTGTTCAACATCCACTGAAGTAGCTAGCAAGTTTACTAGATAGTTACAGTAGTTGCCGTGGGAATCAAACAGACTTGCTAGTTTAGCTAACCAAACCATCAGTCCTAGCTTGCTATTATGAAAATCGAATTCAACAATACCAATACTGTTTTCAATTCAACTTTCGTGTTCAAAAGCAGCTTAAACAAAAAATGTAAAAATGAACTATAGCCATTCTATCGTGCAAATATGCTGTGAGTATAGGGAAATAATGCACGCTCTAGAATGCCCTTCAAGCCAATCAAAAAGGAGTATTCAACAATACCATGGTATAAGAGAAAGTAGTGCAGTATGTTTTCTGTCAATATACTTGGTAACATAATGGTTAATAAACAACTCTAAGGGGGGCCCTATAAAATCAGTAATTATATTTTCTCAGTTTTATTTTTCCTGGTTGTACATTTTGTTTAGTTTTTCACCCTCAAAATACTTCTGCCAGGTAAGCCTACTTTGCTGTTGACCTATAATTGAGAAGGTTTTGGGGAAAGTATTTCTGTCAACCAACAAGATGGTTATCACATCAACTGGCTACACATGGAGTGATAGACAAACGCCTTCACCACACAGACAGACTGGGGCAATATTGCTGTTAATTAATTGGCAGATATTGTGTTAAGTTTGGCTTTTTAAACCAATAGTGGCTAACCAGGGGTGGGATAATGTCAATGTTGCGTTGATTAGATAGTAGCTGGGAGCTTGCGGTGTCTGATACTTGTGAAATTTGTTTATGACAGTTTGCGGTGGAACGCGTGAAGATTAAATGTACTTTCGTTATTGATCTGTTGAAGACCCCTGGTCTAGGGTGTCGTAAGGTGGAGGTTATATGATCCTTAACTAGCCTCTCAAAGCACTTCATGATGACAAAAGTGAGTGCTACCAGGCAATAGTCATTTAGTTCAATTACCTTTGCTTTCTTGGGTACAGGAAAAATGGTGGACATCTTGAAGCAAATGGGGACAACAAATCAAATCAAATCGAATTTTATTGGTCACATACACGTGTTTAGCAGATGTTATTGCGGGTGTGGTGAAATGCTTGTGCATGCAACAGACTGGGATAGGGAGCGATTGCATGTTTCCGTAAACACTCCAGCCAGTTGGTCTGCACATGCTATGAGGAAGCGGCTTGGGATGCCTTCTTGGCCGGCAACCTTGCGAGGGTTAACACGCTCGCAGTCCTTGTGAGCAGCGGTGGCCCGCGGCGGCGGTACTTTGTTTTTCTCGAAGCAGGTGAAGAAGGCATTTAGCTTGTATGGGAGCAAGGTGTCAGTGATTGTCTGGAGTCTCTGCCACATACGTTTCGTGTCTGAGCCGTTGAATTGAGACTCCATTTTGTCCCTGTTACTGTAGTTTTGCCTCTAATTGCCTTTCAGAGGTCATAGCTGGTCTGTTTGTACACATCCACCTTCCCAGAAACCTTGCCGTGGTTAAATGCTGTGGTTCGCGCTTTCAGTTTTGCATGAATGCGGCCATCTATCCACGGTTTTTGGTTTGGATAAGTTCTAATCATCACAGTGGCAACAACATCCTCTATGCACTTCCAAATGAACTCAGTCACTGAGTCAGTGTATACGTCGATACTGTTCTCAGAGGCAACCCGGAATATATCCCAGTCTGCGTGATTAAAACAATCTTGAAGCATAGACTCCGATTAGACAGACTGACATTGATCAGTCCTTACCACGGGTACTTCCTGTTGAAGTTTCTGCCTATAGGAGGAGCAAAATGGAGGCGTGATCTGATTTGCCATCCTGGAAGGGGGAGTAGCAATGGTCAAGAGTGCTCAATGTGCGAGTAGCACAGGAGATGTGTTGATAAAACTTCAGTTAAGTTTTCCACAGATTTCCTTTATTAAAATCCCCAGCTACAGTAAGTGCGGCCTCAGGATATGCGGTTTCCAGTTTTCACAAAGTCCAGTGTAGTTCCTTGAGAGCCGTCGCGGTGTCGGTTTGGGGGAATGTACACGCCAGTGATGATGACTGAAGATAATTCTCACGGGAGGTAATGCGGTCAACATTTGATGGTGAGGTATTCCAGATTGGGAGAACAAAAGGACTTGAGTTCCTGGACGTTAGCACAATCACACCATGAGTAGCATAGCCTAATGCCATCTATGTCAATGATGACTGATGAAGAGAAAACCCAGATAATACGTTCTAATCTGATAGACCGTTTGTATACATGGTACATGGTCTGCTCTATAGTACCCATGTGTCTGTTTCATAACCCTAACTCTAACCCAAACTCATGGGTTTTATAGTACAACCAGAGCCCACGGGAGGCGAGGGCACATGGCTCAGTGTCTCCTGCAGTGTGTGAGTTAACAGAAGAGCCATCCTTCTGGCTCAGTGTCTCCTGCAGTGTGTGAGTTTTCACAAGAGCCATCCTTCTGGCTCAATGTCTCCTGCAGTGTGTGAGTTAACAGAATAGCCATCCCTCTGGCTCAGTGTCTCCTGCAGTGTGTGAGTTAACACAAAAGCCTGTCTGTCTCCTCCCACAACGGGTTCCTCTCACTCTCTTACCATGGTGCTCTCATCAGTCGATCAATCCGATGAGCAGAGTCTCTCTCGCTCTCTCTCTGACTAGCTTGGAGTGCCCTAAGCTCGGTGCCTTGGGTCTGTACTCCTCCCTGTAGAACTGGTTCCTAGATTTCCTGACGGGCCGACCCCAGGTGGTGAGGGTAGGCAACAACACCTCCGCCACTTACATTTTAATTGTTTGACATTTAGGAGTTATAGTACATAAGCATTGCTCTGCGCCCACTATAACACCTGCTAAAATGTGTACGCCAAACAATAAACTTTGATTTGATTCTCTCTCTCTCTCTGTCTCTCTCTCTCTCTCTCTCTCTCTCTCTCTCTCTCTCTCTCTCTCTCTCTCTCTCTCTCTCTCTCTCTCTCTCTCTCTGTCTCTCTGTCTCTCTGTCTCTCTGTCTCTCTGTCTCTCTCTCTCTCTCTCTCTCTCTCTCTCTCTCTCGTCTCTCTGTCTCTCTCTCTCTCTCTCTCTCTCTCTCTCTCTCTCTCTCTCTCTCTCTCTCTCTCTCTCTCTCCTAAAAAACAGCCACTATTACAACTTTCACCCCTCTGGGTGCTTCACCCCTGTTCACCTTCTCCTTAATGTGGCAAAACCTGCAGATCAATAAGGCCCCATGTTGAAAGATGTTGTGATGCCTGTTCTCATGGTCCACCTCTTAATTGTCTGGCTCTACACAGGAGATGGATGTGTGCTTGGCCAGACACACATTCACACACACACACACACACACAGTGCAGATACACACACTCTCACACACAGCACTGATACACACACTCTCTCACACACACAAGCATACTCACACACAGCACAGATAGTCACAGCACAGACACACCCACACAGCGCAGACACACACACACGCACACTCACACACAGCACAGATACACACACCACAGATACACACAGACACACTGACACACACACACAGCATTGGGCAGGCGGCGGAGGCAGAGGTCAGGAGACTAGAGAGGAGGGGAGGGGAGGCAGGGGGTAGGAGACTAGAGAGGAGGGGAGGCAGGGGGTAGGAGACTAGAGAGGAGGGGAGGGGAGGCAGAGGGTAGGAGACTAGAGAGGAGGGGGAGGCAGGGGGTAGGAGACTAGAGAGGAGGGGAGGCAGAGGGTAGGAGACTAGAGAGGAGGGGAGGCAGGGGTAGGAGACTAGAGAGGAGGGGAGGCAGGGGGTAGGAGACTAGAGAGGAGGGGAGGCAGAGGTCAGGAGACTAGAGAGGAGGGAGGCAGGGGGTAGGGAGACTAGAGAGGAGGAGGGGGAGGCAGAGGTCAGGAGAGTAGAGAGGAGGGGAGGCAGGGGGTAGGAGACTAGAGAGGAGGGGATGGGAGGCAGGGGGTAGGAGACTAGAGAGGAGGGGATGGGAGGCAGGGGGTAGGAGACTAGAGAGGAGGGGAGGCAGGGGGTAGAGACAGAGGGAGGCAGGGGGTAGGAGACTAGAGAGGAGGGGAGGCAGGGGGTAGGAGACTAGAGAGGAGGGGAGGCAGAGGTCAGGAGACTAGAGAGGAGGGGAGGCAGGGGGTAGGAGACTAGAGAGGAGGGGAGGCAGGGGGTAGGAGACTAGAGAGGAGGGGAGGCAGAGGGTAGAAGACTAGAGAGGAGGGGAGGCAGAGGGTAGGAGACTAGAGAGGAGGGGAGGCAGAGGTCAGGAGACTAGAGAGGAGGGGAGGCAGGGGGTAGGAGACTAGAGAGGAGGGGAGGCAGGGGGTAGGAGACTAGAGAGGAGGGGAGGCAGAGGGTAGAAGACTAGAGAGGAGGGGAGGCAGAGGGTAGGAGACTAGAGAGGAGGGGAGGCAGGGGGTAGGAGACTAGAGAGGAGGGGAGGCAGAGGGTAGAAGACTAGAGAGGAGGGGAGGCAGAGGGTAGGAGACTAGAGAGGAGGGGAGGCAGAGGTCAGGAGACTAGGGAGGAGGGGAGGGGAGGCAGGGGGTAGAAGACTAGAGAGGAGGGGAGGGGAGGCAGGGGGTAGGAGACTAGAGAGGAGGGGAGGCGAGGGTAGAAGACTAGAGGAGGGGAGGCAGAGGGTAGGAGACTAGAGAGGAGGGGAGGCAGAGGTCAGGAGACTAGAGAGGAGAGGAGGGGAGGCAGGGGGTAGAAGACTAGAGAGGAGGGGAGGCAGAGGGTAGGAGACTAGAGAGGAGGGGAGGCAGAGGTCAGGAGACTAGGGAGGAGGAGGCAGGGGGTAGGAGACTAGAGAGGAGGGGAGGCAGGGGGTAGGAGACTAGAGAGGAGGGGAGGGGGAGGCAGAGGTCAGGAGACTAGAGAGGAGGGGAGGCAGGGGGTAGGAGACTAGAGAGGAGGGGAGGGGAGGCAGGGGGTAGGAGACTAGAGAGGAGGGGGGGAGGCAGGGGGTAGGAGACTAGAGAGGAGGGGAGGCAGGGGGTAGGAGACTAGAGAGGAGGGGAGGCAGGGGGTAGGAGACTAGAGAGGAGGGGAGGGGAGGCAGGGGGTAGGAGACTAGAGAGGAGGGGATGGGAGGCAGGGGGTAGGAGACTAGAGAGGAGGGGATGGGAGGCAGGGGGTAGGAGACTAGAGAGGAGGGGAGGCAGGGGGTAGGAGACTAGAGAGGAGGGGAGGCAGGGGGTAGGAGACTAGAGAGGAGGGGAGGCAGGGGGTAGGAGACTAGAGAGGAGGGGAGGCAGAGGTCAGGAGACTAGAGAGGAGGGGAGAGTGGACAAATCAGTAGTAGAAGATCAAAAGGATTCACATCACAGTGTTGTTGTTGTTGATTTGTCTTATTTTTGTTGTTGTTGTGTTGTTGTTGTGTTGTTGTTGTGTTATTGTTGTTGTTGTTGTGTTATAGTTGTTGTTGTTGTGGTTGTGTTGTTGTTGTGTTGTTGTGGTGTTATGTTGTTGTGTTGTCGTTGTTGTGTTGTGTTGTTGTTTGTGTTGTGTTGTTGTGTTGTTGTGTTGTTGTGTTGTTGTGTTGTTGTTGTGTTGTTGTGGTGTTGTTGTTTTGTTGTTTTGTGTTGTTGTGGTGTTTTTGTGTTGTTGTTGTGGTGTTGATGTGTTGTTGTTGTGGTGTTGTTGTGGTGTTGTGTTGTGTTGTTGTGTTGTAGCAGGAACTAGTAGCAGGGACTCCAGAGGAAGTGAGTAACATTTGAAAAATGTAACATTTAAAAAAGTTGCTGACACTGTTGAACACTAATTTGGTGTGTCTACATGATTGAGAAATTATATTTAAATATATTTAAAATAATTAAAACAAGTGAAGGTTATCAATGTCTAATGTATTGTCTGTTTAAGCTCTAAACTGCCTCCCTGGAGAGAGAGAGAGAGAGAGAGAGAGAGAGAGAGAGAGAGAGAGAGAGAGAAAGAGAAAGAGAAAGAGAAAGAGAAAGAGAAAGAGAAAAAGAAAGAGAAAGAGAGACAGAGAGAAAGGAAACATTTTAAAGAAAGTCTCTGTCTACAGTAAAATGCTGCCTCTGTCTACAGTAACATACTGCCTCTGTCAACAGTAACGGGCTGCCTCTGTCTACAGTAACATGCTGCCTCTGTCTACAGTAACATACTGCCTCTGTCAACAGTAACGGGCTGCCTCTGTCTACAGTAACGGGCTGCCTCTGTCTACAGTAACATGCTGCCTCTGTCAACAGTAACGGGCTGCCTCTGTCTACAGTAACATGCTGCCTCTATCTACAGTAACGGGCTGCCTCTGTCAACAGTAACGGAATGCCTCTGTCTACAGTAACAGGCTGCCTCTGTCTACAGTAACAAGCTGCCTCTGTCTACAGTAACGGACTGCCTCTGTCTACAGTAACGGGCTGCCTCTGTTTACAGTAACGGGCTGCCTCTATCTGCATTAACATGCTGCCTCTGTCAACAGTAACGGGCTGCCTCTGTCTACAGTAACGGGCTGCCTCTGTCTACAGTAACGGGCTGCCTCTGTCTACAGTAACATGCTGCCTCTGTCTACAGTAACGGGCTGCCTCTATCTACAGTAACGGGCTGCCTCTGTCTACAGTAACGAGCTGCCTCTGTCTACAGTAACATGCTGCCTCTGTCTACAGTAACGGGCTGCCTCTGTCAACAGTAACGGGCTGCCTCTGTCAACAGTAACATGCTGCCTCTGTCTACAGTAACATGCTGCCTCTGTCAACAGTAACGGGCTGCCTCTGTCTACAGTAACGGGCTGCCTCTGTCTACAGTAACATGCTGCCTCTGTCAACAGTAACGGGCTGCCTCTGTCTACAGTAACATGCTGCCTCTGTCAACAGTAACGGGCTACCACTGTTTACAGTAACATGCTGCCTCTATCTACAGTAACGGGCTGCCTCTGTCAACAGTAACGGGCTGCATCTGTCTACAGTAACAGGCTGCCTCTGTCTACAGTAACAAGCTGCCTCTGTCTACAGTAACAAGCTGCCTCTGTCTACAGTAACGTGCTTTCTCTGTCTACAGTAACGGGCTGCCTCTGTCTACAGTAACGGGCTGCCTCTATCTGCAGTAACATGCTGACTCTGTCAACAGTAACAGGCTGCCTCTGTCTACAGTAACGGGCTGCCTCTGTCTACAGTAACGGGCTGCCTCTACTACAGTAATGGGCTGCCTCTGTCTACAGTAACAGGCTGCCTCTGTCTACAGTAACATGCTGCCTCTGTCTACAGTAACAGGCTGCCTCTGTCTACAGTAACAGGCTGCCTCTGTCTACAGTAACATGCTGCCTCTGTCTACAGTAACAGGCTGACTCTGTCTACAGTAACAGGCTGTATCTGTCTACAGTAACGGGCTGCCTCTGTCTACAGTAACAGGCTGCCTCTGTCTACAATAACAGGCTGCCTCTGTCTACAGTAACATGCTGCCTCTGTCTACAGTAACGGGCTGCCTCTGTCTACAGTAACAGGCTGCCTCTATCTACAGTAACAGGCTGCCTCTGTCTACAGTAACGGGCTGCCTCTGTCTACAGTAACAGGCTGCCTCTGTCTACAGTAACAGGCTGCCTCTGTCTACAGTAACAGGCTGCCTCTATCTACAGTAACAGGCTTTCTCTGTCTACAGTAACGGGCTGCCTCTGTCTACAGTAACAGGCTGCCTCTGTCTACAGTAACGGGCTGCCTCTGTCTACAGTAACGGGCTGCCTCTGTCTACAGTAACATGCTGCCTCTGTCTACAGTAACAGGCTGACTCTGTCTACAGTAACAGGCTGCCTCTGTCTACAGTAACGGGCTGCCTCTGTCTACATTAACAGGCTGCCTCTGTCTACAATAACAGGCTGCCTCTGTCTACAGTAACATGCTGCCTCTGTCTACAGTAACGGGCTTCCTCTGTCAACAGTAACGGGCTGCCTCTGTCAACAGTAACATGCTGCCTCTGTCTACAGTAACATGCTGCCTCTGTCAACAGTAACGGGCTGCCTCTGTCTACAGTAACGGGCTGCCTCTGTCTACAGTAACAGGCTGCCTCTGTCTACAGTAACGGGCTGCCTCTGTCTACAGTAACAGGCTGCCTCTGTCTACAATAACAGGCTGCCTCTGTCTACAGTAACATGCTGCCTCTATCTACAGTAACGGGCTGCCTCTGTCAACAGTAACGGGCTGCCTCTGTCTACAGTAACAGGCTGCCTCTGTCTACAGTAACAAGCTGCCTCTGTCTACAGTAACGTGCTGCCTCTGTCTACAGTAACGGGCTGCCTCTGTCTACAGTAACGGGCTGCCTCTATCTGCAGTAACATGCTGACTCTGTCAACAGTAACAGGCTGCCTCTGTCTACAGTAACGGGCTGCCTCTGTCTACAGTAACGGGCTGCCTCTACTACAGTAATGGGCTGCCTCTGTCTACAGTAACAGGCTGCCTCTGTCTACAGTAACATGCTGCCTCTGTCTACAGTAACAGGCTGCCTCTGTCTACAGTAACAGGCTGCCTCTGTCTACAGTAATGGGCTGCCTCTGTCTACAGTAACAGGCTGCCTCTGTCTACAGTAACATGTGCCTCTGTCTACAGTAACAGGCTGCCTCTGTCTACAGTAACAGGCTGCCTCTGTCTACAGTAACAGGCTGCCTCTGTCTACAGTAACAGACTGCCTCTGTCTACAGTAACATGCTGCCTCTGTCTACAGTAACATGCTGCCTCTGTCTACAGTAACAGGCTGCCTCTGTCTACAGTAACAGGCTGCCTCTGTCTACAGTAACAGGCTGCCTCTATCTACAGTAACAGGCTGCCTCTATCTACAGTAACAGGCTGCCTCTGTCTACAGTAACGGGCTGCCTCTGTCTACAGTAACAGGCTGCCTCTGTCTAAAGTAACAGGCTGCCTCTGTCTACAGTAACGGGCTGCCTCTGTCTACAGTAACATGCTGCCTCTGTCTACAGTAACAGGCTGACTCTGTCTACAGTAACAGGCTGCCTCTGTCTACAGTAACGGGCTGCCTCTGTCTACAGTAACAGGCTGCCTCTGTCTACAATAACAGGCTGCCTCTGTCTACAGTAACATGCTGCCTCTGTCTACAGTAACGGGCTGCCTCTGTCTACAGTAACAGGCTGCCTCTATCTACAGTAACAGGCTGCCTCTGTCTACAGTAACGGGCTGCCTCTGTCTACAGTAACAGGCTGCCTCTGTCTACAGTAACAGGCTGCCTCTGTCTACAGTAACAGACTGCCTCTGTCTACAGTAACAGGCTGCCTCTGTCTACAGTTACAGGCTGCCTCTGTCTACAGTAACAGGCTGCCTCTGTCTACAGTAACAGGCTGCCTCTGTCTACAATAACAGGTTGCCTCTGTCTACAGTAACAGGCTGCCTCTATCTACAGTAACAGGCTGCCTCTATCTACAGTAACATGCTGCCTCTGTCTACAGTAACGGGCTGCCTCTTTCTACAGTCACATGCTGCCTCTATCTACAGTAACATGCTGCCTCTGTTTACAGTAACAGGCTGCCTCTGTCTACAGTAACATGCTGCCTCTATCTACAGTAACATGCTGCCTCTGTCTACAGTAACGGGCTGCCTCTGTCTACAGTAACAGGCTGCCTCTATCTACAGTAACAGGCTTCCTCTGTCTACAGTAACATGCTGCCTCTGTCTACAGTAACAGGCTGACTCTGTCTACAGTAACAGGCTGCCTCTATCTACAGTAACAGGCTGCCTCTGTCTACAGTAACAGGCTGCCTCTATCTACAGTAACAGGCTGCTTCTGTCTACAGTAACATGCTGCCTCTGTCTACAGTAACAGGCTGCCTCTGTCTACAGTAACAGGCTGCCTCTATCTACAGTAACAGGCTGCCTCTGTCTACAGTAACAGGCTGCCTCTGTCTACAGTAACAGGCTGCCTCTGTCTACAGTAACAGGCTTCCTCTGTCTACAGTAACATGCTGCCTCTATCTACAGTAACATGCTGCCTCTGTCTACAGTAACAGGCTGCCTCTATCTACAGTAACGGGCTGCCTCTGTCTACAGTAACAGGCTGACTCTGTCTACAGTAACAGGCTGCCTCTGTCTACAGTAACGGGCTGCCTCTGTCTACAGTAACATGCTGCCTCTGTCTACAGTAACAGGCTGCCTCTGTCTACAGTAACAGGCTGCCTCTGTCTACAGTAACATGCTGCCTCTGTCTACAGTAACAGGCTGCCTCTGTCTACAGTAACATGCTGCCTCTGTCTACAGTAACAGGCTGCCTCTGTCTACAGTAACATGCTGCCTCTGTCTACAGTAACATGCTGCCTCTGTCGGTGGGAATTGTGTGATTCGCAGCAGTATCCGCAGCAGCAGCTCAGAGCTCATTGTGCCGTATAGAGATGGGGTGAGCAGAGGATCAATAGGTTTACTATGGCCCCTGGCCAGTGGCTGTTTTACTGGCATGATGTTGCTTCCAAGCCCAGAGCTCTGGCTCCACTCATCAATACTCTCATTCCAGCAGCCTCTGGGCCCACAGCAACAACAGTAATCACATTTTTTTTTTTTGTAGGTCTAACACTCTCCCTGGCAAGGTTATAGTTCTCTAGCCTGGTCGTATGTTGAACTGTAAACAGCCTGGGAGGTTGGGTCCTATGTTGAACTGTAAACATCCTTTATTTGTTTTATAAATTAGCAAACATTTCTAAAAACCTGTTTTGTCTTTGTCATTATGGGGTATTGTGTGTAGATTAATGAGGAACATTTTATATGTAATCCATTTTAGAATAAGGCTGTAACGTAACAAAATGTGGAAAAAGTGAAGTGGTCTGAATACTTTCCGAATGCACTGTATAAACCTACACTACCAGTCAAAAGTTTGGACACACCTACTCGTTCAATGGTTTTTCTAGATTTTTACTATTTTTTACATTGTAGAATAACAGTGAACACATCAAAACTATGAAATAACACATATGGAATCATGTAGTAACCAAAAAACTGTTAAACAAATCAAAATATATTTTATATTTGAGATTCTTCAAATAGCCACCCTTTGCTTGATGACAGCTTTGCACACTCTTGGCATTCTCTCAACCAGCTTCATGAAGTAGTCAACTGGAATGCATTTCAATGAACAGGTTTACCTTCTTAAAAGTTAATTCGTGGAATTTCTTTCCTTCTTAATGCATTTGAGCCAATCAGTTGTGTTGTGACAAGTTAGGGGAGGGTATACAGAAGAAAGCCCTATTTGGTAAAAGACCAAGTCCATATTATGGCAAGATCAGCTCAAATAAGCAAAGAGAAACGACAGTCCATCATTACTTTAAGACAGAAAGGGCAATCAATACGGAAAATTAAAATAACTTTTAAAGTTTCTTCAAGTGCAGTCGCAAAAACCATCAAGCGCTATGATGAAACTGGCTGTCATGAGGACCGTCACAGGAATGGAAGACCCAGAATTACCTCTGCTGCAGAGGATAAGTTCATTAGAGTTACCAGCATCAGAAATTGCAGCCCAAATAAATGCTTTACAGAGTTCAAGTAACAGACACATCTCAACATCAACTGTTCAGAGGAGACTGTGTGAATCAGGCCTTCATGGTCGAATTGCTGCAAAGAAACGAGCATTGGACATTAGACCGGTCGAAAATGCATACTTTTGGTTCCAACCGCTGTGTCTTTGTGAGACACGGTGTGGGTGAACGGATGATCTCCACATGTGTATTTCCCACCGTAAATCATGGAGGAGGAGGTGTTATTGTGTGGGGGTGCTTTGCTGGTGAGACTGTATGTGATTTATTTAGAATTCAAGGCACACTTAACCAGCATGGCTACCACAGCATTCTGCAGCGGTACGCCATCCCATCTGGTTTGGGCTTAGTGGGACTATCATTTGGTTTTCAACAGGACAATGACCCAACACACCTCCAGGCTGTGTAAGGGCTATTTTACCAAGAAGGAGAGTGATGGAGTGCTGCATCAGATGACCTGGCCTCCGCAATCCCCCAACCTCAACCCAACTGAGATGGTTTGGGATGAGTCGGACAGCAGAGTGAAGGAAAAGCAGACAACAAGTGCTCAGCATATGTGGGAACTCCTTCAAGACTATTGGAAAACCATTCCAGGTGAAGCTGGTTGAGAGAATGCCAAGAGTGTGCAAAGCTGTCATCAAGGCAAAGGGTGGCTATTTAAAGAATCTCAAATATACAATATGTTTTGATTTGTTTAACGCTTTTTTGGTTTCTACGTGATTCCATATGTGTTATTTCATAGTTTTGAAGACTTTCACTATTATTCTACAATGTAGAAATTAGTAAAAATAAAGAAAAACCCTTGAATGCGTAGGTGTGTCCAAACTTTTGACTGGTACTGTATATATATCTATGTATACAGTGGGGGATAAAAAGTATTTAGTCAGCCACCAATTGTGCAAGTTCTCCCACTTAAAAAGATAAGAGAGGCCTGTAATTTTCATCATAGGTACATGTCAACTATGACAGACAAAATGAGAAAAAATAATCCAGAAAATCACATTGTAGGATTTTTAATGATTTTATTTGCAAATTATGGTGGAAAATAAGTATTTGGTCAATAACAAAAGTTACTCAATACTTTGTTGTATACCCTTTGTTGGCAATGACACAGGTCAAACGTTTTCTGTAAGTCTTCACAAGGTTTTCACACACTGTTGCTGGTATTTTGGCCCATTCCTCCATGCAGATATCCTCTAGAGCAGTGATGTTTTGGGGCTGTCGCTGGGCAACACAGACTTTCAACTCCCTCCAAAGATTTTCTATGGGGTTGAGATCTGGAGACTGGCTAGGCCACTCCAGGACCTTGAAATGCTTCTTACGAAGCCACTCCTTCGTTGCCCGGGCGGTGTGTTTGGGATCATTGTCATGCTGAAAGACCCAGCCACGTTTCATCTTCAATGCCCTTGCTGATGGAAGGAGGTTTTCACTCAAAATCTCACGATACATGGCCCCATTCATTCTTTCCTTTACACGGATCAGTCGTCCTGGTCCCTTTGCAGAAAAACAGCCCCAAAGTATGATGTTTCCACCCCCATGCTTCACAGTAGGTTTGGTGTTCTTTGGATGCAACTCAGCATTCTTTGTCCTCCAAACACGACGAGTTGAGTTTTTACCAAAAAGTTCTATTTTGGTTTCATCTGACCATATGACATTCTCCCAATCCTCTTCTGGATCATCCAAATGCACTCTAGCAAACTTCAGACGGGCCTGGACATGTACTGGCTTAAGCAGGGGGACACGTCTGGCACTGCAGGATTTGAGTCCCTGGCGGCGTAGTGTGTTACTGATGGTAGGCTTTGTTACTTTGGTCCCAGCTCTCTGCAGGTCATTCACTAGGTCCCCCCGTGTGGTTCTGGGATTTTTGCTCACCATTCTTGTGATCATTTTGACCCCACGGGGTGAGATCTTGCGTGGAGCCCCAGATCGAGGGAGATTATCAGTGGTCTTGTATGTCTTCCATTTCCTAAGCTCCCACAGTTGATTTCTTCAAACCAAGCTGCTTACCTATTGCAGATTCAGTCTTCCCAGCCTGGTGCAGGTCTACAATTTTGTTTCTGGTGTCCTTTGACAGCTCTTTGGTCTTGTCCATAGTGGAGTTTGGAGTGTGACTGTTTGAGGTTGTGGACAGGTGTCTTTTATACTGATAACAAGTTCAAACAGGTGCCATTAATACAGGTAACGAGTGGAGGAGTGGAGGACAGAGGAGCCTCTTAAAGAAGAGGTTACAGGTCTGTGAGAGCCAGAAATCTTGCTTGTTTGTAGGTGACCAAATACTTATTTTCCACCATAATTTGCAAATAAATTCATTAAAAATCCTACAATGTGATTTTCTGGAAAAAAAATTATCCATTTTGTCTGTCATAGTTGACGTGTAACTATGATGAAAATTACAGGCCTCTCTCATCTTTTTAAGTGGGAGAACTTGCACAATTGGTGGCTGACTAAATACTTTTTTTCCCGGGAAGGGTACCAAAAAATGTCTGCAGCATTGAAGGTCCCCAAGAACACAGTGGCCTCCATCATTCTTAAATGGAAGAAGTTTGTAACCACCAAGACTCTTCCTAGAGCTGGCCGCCCGGCCAAACTGAGCAATCGGGGAGAAGGACCTTGGTCAGGGAGGTGACCAAGAACCTGATGGTCACTCTGACAAAGCTTGAGAGTTCCTCTGTGGAGATGGGAGAACCTTCCAGAAGGACAACCATCTCTGCAGCACTCCACCAATCAGGCCTTTATGGTAGAGTGGCCAGACGGAAGCCACTCCTCAGTAAAAGGCACAAAAAGCACCTAAAGACTCTCAGACCATGAGAAACAAGATTCTCTGGTCTGATGAAACCAATAATCATGTCTGGAGGAAACCTGACATCATCCCTACGGTGAAGCATGGTGGTGGCAGCATCATGCTGTGGGGATGTTTTTCAGCGGCAAGGACTGGGAGACTAGTCAGGATCAAGGCAAAGATGAATGGAGCAAAGTACAGAGAGATCCCGCTCAGGATCTCAGACTGGGCCAAGGTTCACCTTCTAACCGGACAACAACCCTAAGCACACAGCCAAGACAACGTAGGAGTGGCTTTGGGACAAGTCTCTGAACGTCCTTGAGTGGCCTAGCCAGAGCCCGGACTTGAACCCGATCGAACATCTCTGGAGAGACCTGAAAATAGCTGTTCAGCGACTCTCCCCATCCAACCTGACAGCTTGAGAGGATCTGCAGAGAAGAATGGGAGAAACTCCCCAAATACAGTTGTGCCAAGCTTGTAGCGTCATACCCAAGAAGACTCGAGGCTGTAATCGCTGCCAAAAGTGCTTCAACAAACTACTGAGTAAAGGGTCTGAAATACTTATGTAAATGTTATATTTCAGTTTTTTATTTTTTATACATTTGCTAAAAAATCTAAAAGCCTGTTTTTATTTTGTCATTATGGGGTATTGTGTGTAGATTGATGAGGGGGGAAAAAAACAATTTAATCAATTTTAGAATATGGCTGTTACATAACAAAATGTGGAAAAAGTCAAGGGGTCTGAATACCTTCCGAATGCACTGTATATTCCTGACTGGCCTATTATCATTAGTTATACCCGGTTATCTCTGTCAATGAGCCACATCATCTGTAGATAGCACACACACACACACACACACACATACACTCACTCACTCACTCACACACACACACACACACACACACACACACACACACACACACACACACACACACACACACACACACACACACACACACACACACACACACACACACTCTGTGACAATCAGTCCCCCTGGCCCCTTCTGGGTGTGTTACCACTGCAAATCAATCTTTTTAGAAATGGCTGAAAATGGACCCGGGATATGATCTATCAAATCGAGCATGATTAATTAAGCTATAATAGAATATCATGCACTGGACAATCACCCGCAAGGGCTTTGGGATGGGACAGAGTGTGTGTGTGTGTGTGTGTGTGTGTGTCAGACTGTTAGGGTTTTGGGATGAGAGAGAGAGAGGGAAGCATAGCATGTTACAAATTAACCTGAGGTAGCTAGACACTAGTAGCTACACTTTTTTTTTTTTTTTTTTCACCTTTATTTAACCAGGTAAGCCAGTTGAGAACAGGTTCTCATTTACAATTGCGACCTGGCCAAGATAAAGCAAAGTAGTGCAATAAAAACAACACAGAGTTACATATGGGGTAAAAAACATAAAGTCAGAAATACAACAGAAAATATATATACAGTGTGTGCAAATGTAGCAAGTTATGGAGGTAAGGCAATAAATAGGCTATAGTGCAGAATAATTACAATAGTATTAACACTGGAATGCTAGATGTGCAAGAGATTATGTGCAAATAGAGATACTGGGGTGCAAAAGAGCAAAATAAATAACAATATAGGGATGAGGTAGTTGGGTGGGCTAATTTCAGATGGGCTGTGTACAGGTGCAGTGATCGGTAAGGTGCTCTGACAACTGATGCTTAAAGTTATTGAGGGAGATAAGAGTCTCCAGCTTCAGAGATTTTTGCAATTCGTTCCAGTCATTGGCAGCAGAGAACTGGAAGGAATGGTGGCCAAAGGAGGTGTTGGCTTTGGGAATGACCAGTGAGATATACCTGCTGGAGCGCAGACTACGGGTGGGTGCTGCTATGGTGACCAATGAGCTAAGATAAGGCGGGGATTTGCCTAGCAGTGATTTATAGATGGCCTGGAGCCAGTGGGTTTGACGACGAACATGTAGTGAGGACCAGCCAACAAGAGCGTACAGGTCACAGTGGTGGGTAGTGTATGGGGCTTTGGAGACAAAACGGATGGCACTGTGATAGACTACATCCAATTTGCTGAGTAGAGTGTTGGAGGCTATTTTGTAAATTACATCGCCGAAGTCAAGGATCGGTAGGATAGTCAGTTTTACGAGGGCATGTTTGGCAGCATGAGTGAAGGAGGCTTTATTGCGAAATAGGAAGCCGATTCTAGATTTAACTTTGGATTGGAGATTCTTTATGTGAGTCTGGAAGTTGAGTTTACAGTCTAACCAGACACCTAGGTATTTGTAGTTGTCCACATACTCTAGGTCAGACCCGTAGAGTGGTGATTCTAGTCGGGTGGGCGGGTGCCAGCAGCGTTCGATTGAAAAGCATGCATTTAGTTTTACTAGTGTTTAAGAGCAGTTGGAGGCTACTGAAGGATTGTTGTATGGCATTGAAGCTCGTTTGGAGGTTTGTTAACACAGTGTCCAATGAAGGGCCAGATGTATACAAAATGGTGTCGTCTGCGTAGAGGTGGATCTGAGAGTCACCAGCAGCAAGAGCGGCATCATTGATATACACGGAGAAAAGTGTCGGCCCAAGAATTGAACCCTGTGGCACCCCCATAGAGACTGCCATAGGTCCAGACAACAGGCCCTCCGATTTGACATACTGAACTCTATCTGAGAAGTAGTTGGTGAACCAGGCGAGGCAGTCATTTGAGAAACCAAGGCTATTTAGTCTGCCAATAAGAATGCGGTGGTTGACAGAGTCGAAAGCCTTGGCCAGGTCGATGAAGACGGCTGCACAGTACTGTCTATTATCAATCGCGGTTATAATATCGTTTAGGACCTTGAGCGTGGCTGAAGTGCACCCGTGACCAGCTCGGAAACCGGATTGCATAGCGGAGAAGGTACGGTGGTATTCGAAATGGTCGATGATCTGTTTGTTAACTTGGCTTTCGAATACTTTCGAAAGGCAGGGCAGGATGGATATAGGTCTGTAGCAGTTTGGATCTAGAGTGTCACCCCCTTTGAAGAGGGGGATGACCGCGGCAGCTTTCCAATCTCTGGGGATCTCAGACGTTATGAAAGAGAGGTTGAACAGACTAGTAATAGGGGTAGCGACAATTTCGGCGGCTAGTTTTAGAAAGAAAGGGTCCAGATTGTCTAGCCCAGCTGATTTGTAGGGGTCCAGATTTTGCAGCGCTTTCAAAACATCAGCTGTCTGAATTTGTGTGAAGGAGAAGCGGGGGGCATGGGCAAGTTGCAGCAGAGGGTGCAGAGTTGGTGGCCGGGTTAGTGGTAGCCAGATGGAAAGCATGGCCAGCTGTAGCAAAATGCTTGTTGAAATTCTCGATTATTGTAGATTTATCGGTGGTGATAGTGTTTCCTAGCCTCAGTGCAGTGGGCAGCTGGGAGGAAGTGCTCTTATTCTCCATGGACTTTACAGTGTCCCAAAACTTTTTGGAGTTAGTGCTACAGGATGCAAATTTCTGTTTGAAAAAGTTAGCCTTTGCTTTCCTGACTGCTTGTGTATATTGGTTCCTAACTTCCCTGAAAAGTTGCATATCGCGGGGGCTATTTGATGCTAATGCTGTACGCCACAGGATGTTTTTGTGCTGGTCAAGGGCAGTCAAGTCTGAGGAGAACCAGGGGCTATATCGGTTCTTAGTTCTGTATTTTTTGAATGGGGCATGTTTATTTAAGATTGAGAGGAAATTACTTTTAAGGAACAACCAGGCATCTACTGACGGAATGAGATCTATATCCATCCAGGATACCTGGGCCAGGTCAATTAGGAAGGCCTCCTCGCTAAAGTGTTTTAGGGAGCGTTTGACAGTGATGAGGGGTGGTCGTTTGACCGCGGACCCGTTACGGACGCAGGCAATAAGGCAGTGATCGCTGAGATCCTGGTTGAAGACAGCTGAGGTGTATTTAGAGGGTATGTTAGTCAGGATGATATCTATGAGGGTACCCATGTTTACGGATTTAGGGTTGTACCTGGTAGGTTCGTTGATAATTTGCGTGAGGTTGAGGGCATCTAGCTTGGATTGTAGGATGGCTGGGGTATTAAGCATATACCATCTGATTGAAACCCGTACATAGTAGGCCTACTGGTGGATCCAGGTTTAACGCAAAACATTATGAACACCTGCTCTTTCCATGACAGACTGACCAGGTAAATCCAGGTCAAAGCTCTGATCCCTTATTGATGTCACTTGTTAAATCCACTTCAAATCAGTGTAGATGAAAGGGGAGGAGACAGGTTAAAGAAGGATTTTTAAGCCTTGAGACACTTGAGATATGGATTGTGTATGTGTGCCATTCAGAGGGTGAATGGGCAAGACAAAATATTTAAGTGCCTTTGAACGGGGTATGTTAGTAGGTGCCAGGTTCACCGGTTTGAGTGTGTCAAGAACTGCAACGCTGCTGGGTTTTTCACGCTCAACAGTTTCTCGTTTGTATCAAGAATGGTCCACCACCCAAAGGACATCCAGCCAACTTGACACAGCTGTGGTAAGCATTGGAGTCAACATGGGAACACACAAGCACACACACAGTCGCATGCACACACGCACACACACACTACACACACACACACACACACACACACACACACACACACACACACACACACACACACACACACACACACACACACACAGCGTCAGGCTAGGGCTGGTCCAGGGTTTAGGGTGTGGTCGCCCCGGGCCTTGGTAGGTCCGGATTGGCCCAGCAGCTCTAGCTCCATTAATCCGGTCTGATGACAGTGTTCAGCTCCCATGGCTCCCAGCTCAAATAAGAGCCCAGACCAGACCAGACTAGCCGATCGAGGCCCAATGTACCCTAGCTTAACTGATAGGATTTTTCTAATCTGTAGATATCCCAGCTGATATTTAATCGTCGAGGCGCCAGCAGATATTGCATCCATTCCAACCGACGAGAGGTTGCCATGGAAACGGCGGTGTCTATGTTGGTGTGCGTGCGTGTGTTGGCCGCGGCGGAGTCCGCCCCTGAGGTTGGAAAGCTGGGAGTTCAATCCCCGGCCGATTCATACCAAAGGCTGTAAAAATGGGGACTCGATGCATCTCTGCTTAGCACTCAGCATGAAGGAAATAGATTGTGGGTAAGGCCCTTTGACAGACTAGTGTCCTGTCCAGGGGGTGTCCTTGTACATCAAGCTGCCTCACGCTACAGAAACAGGAGATAGGCTCCAGCTCCTATGAACCGTTCTGCAAGGCTACTTACTTTAAAGCAGTGGAAGGGAGTTTTTAAAAAGTAGTGCACGGTAAAGAGAATAGGGTGCAATTTGGGACGCAGCCTAGGCTTCATGTTGTACACAGCAGCAACACAACACGGTACAGGCCGAGTGGCCTTTGGAATAACACATTGTGAGTAGTGCGATGTGTTGATCTCGGAGCAACAGACAGATCTGTTATTTTCATTATAATTATTGTAAGGGGTGGATCAGCTTTAATATTGCAGATACATTGTGCCTTCTATCAATGTAATTGTCTGCATCTTTTCCAATCCCCCATATATTTGTTTGTAAATATATATATATATATATATTATTTTAAATATATATATATTTAAAAAATATATATTTTCCTTCTTTATTATTTTCCCCTAACCCTACCATCTCTCCCCTAATTGGAGTAAACTAATGGACAACAACACTTAGGCTTCTACTTCCAGCTTATACATACCATATACATTTTACGGACACAGTATATTTTACACGAGTTATCTTTTGTTGTTTTTAGTCCCATCCTTCAGCTGGACGTGTTCTTTACAGAGATGGGAGAGGCAACTCTCTGGGACACAAATACTCCTAAATGAATGATACTACATCGAACACATATTATCCGAAACAGTAAAGACACACACACAATTTGGGTTTTTACTGTCTGCAAAAAAAAAAGACAAAAACTAAATGACATACATTACATTTGGCTTACAGACAAACCGCACACAAATACTATTCTGACCCTGTTACTGAGACTCAAGCTGATAACCAGTGTACACATTCACACACACAAACACAGACAGCGCTTGTAGCTAAAAGCTTGAGAAAAAAATACTATTAATAAATTGTGACAAAATGTCTGACAAGGCGCGTCAACTGATGACTGTTGGATCAATGGAGATTCTAGTCTATAAACAGAGTGAGAATGTCACGGCCGTCTACGGAAGGAGTGGACCAAAGTGCAGCGTTTGTAGCGAACATGACTTTATTAAAGTTAAAGTGCACGAACGAGAAAACAATAAACAATGACGGATAGTGAAGTCCTCAGTACACAGACTGAAACATGGAACAAAAACCCACAACCCTAAGGTGAACACTGACAGTTTAAATATGGCTCCCAATCAGAGATAACGAGCCGACAGCTGACACTCGTTACCTCCGATTGGGAGTCACATGACGAGACAAGACACTACAACCAAACCCAAACACAACCAAATGAACACACCCTATACCCAACACAACCAAATGAATACACCCTGGCTCAAACTACACAGTCCCGGAGCCAGAGCGTGACAGTACCCCCTAAAGGCGCGGACTGCGACCGCGCCTCAATAAGGGCTAAACAAGGGAGGGCTGGGTGGGCATACCTCCTCGGCGGTGGTTCTGGCTCGGCCTTGATCCCCACTTCCTCTCCAACCCCCCCAAAGTACCCCTGGTCCTGTCTAGCCCCGCTGGCCGGAGCCGGACTGACGACACTTGCCCCTGGCTTGGTGCGTGGAACAGGAATGGACCGGAATGGGCTGGCGACGCGCACCACAGACTTGGTGCGGAGAGCAGGAACAAGCCGGACAGGGCTGACGACGCACCCCGTAGGCTTGGTGCGTGGAGGAGGAACGGCCTTACCAGGCTGACGACTCGCACCCCTGGCTTTGTGCGTGGAGGAGGAACGGGCCTTACCAGGCTGACTTCTCGCACCCTGGCTTAGTGCGAGTGGCAGGAACAGGCCGGACCGGGCTGGCGACGCGCACCGTAGGTTTGGTGCGAGTGGCAGGAACAGGCCGGGTTGGGCTGGCGACGCGCACCGTAGACTTGGTGCGGGTGGCAGGAACAGGCCGGACCGGGCTGGCGACGCGCACCGTAGGTTTGGTGTGAGTGGCAGGAACAGGCCGGGTCGGGCTGGCGACGCGCACCGTAGACTTGGTGCGGGTGGCAGGAACAGGCCGGACCGGGCTGGCGACGCGCACCGTAGGTTTGGTGCGAGTGGCAGGAACAGGCCGGGTCGGGCTGGCGACGCGCACCGTAGGCTCTGTGCGTGGAGCAGGAACAGGCCGGGCTGGGCTGGCGACGCACACCGTAGGCTTAGTACGTGGAGCAGGAACCGGCCGGGTCGGGCTGGCGACGCGCACCGTAGACTTGGTGCGGGTGGCAGGAACAGGCCGGACCGGGCTGGCGACGCGCACCGTAGGTTTGGTGCGAGTGGCAGGAACAGGCCGGGTCGGGCTGGCGACGCGCACCGTAGGCTCTGTGCGTGGAGCAGGAACAGGCCGGGCTGGGCTGGCGACGCACACCGTAGGCTTGATGCGAGAAGCAGGAACAGGCCGGGCTGGGCTGGCGACGTACACCGTAGGCTTAGTACGTGGAGCAGGAACCGGCCGGGCTGGACTGGCGACGCCCACCGTGGGCTTGGTGCGTGGAGTAGGAACAGGCCGGTCCGTACTGGGAACACACACCACTGGCCTTAACCGGGGTTCAGGAACGGGCCGGACCGGACTGGTAACACACCTCAGTCTCTCACGCCGTGCCTCAACTACTTCCCTCCCTCTACTCGCCAATGGCTCCCGTAATCCGGTAGCCTTCTCTCCACGTCTCCCTGTGGCAGCCTCCTGCTGCCCAGCCGCCCAAGCCATGTGCCCCCCCCCAAAAACTTTTTGGGGTTGCCTCTCGTCCCTCCGACGATGGCCCTGCTGACGCCGTTGCTCCTCTCTCGCCAGGGCCTTGATCCTCCCCCAAGGTCCCTTGCCCCCGAGCATGTCCTCCCAGGACCACGATTTGCCCACCTGGGCCATCGCCAGCCTCTCGATCTCCTTACCCGGCGCTTCCTCCCATGTCCAGTCTCCTTGCTCCTGGACACGCTGCTTGGTCCTTTTTTGGTGGGTTTTTCTGTCACGGCCGTCTACGGAAGGAGTGGACCAAAGCGCAGCGTTTGTAGCGAACATGACTTTATTAAAGTTAAAGTGCACGAACGAGAAAACAATAAACAATGACGGATAGTGAAGTCCTCAGTACACAGACTGAAACATGGAACAAAAACCCACAACCCTAAGGTGAACACTGACAGTTTAAATATGGCTCCCAATCAGAGATAACGAGCCGACAGCTGACACTCGTTACCTCCGATTGGGAGTCACATGACGAGACAAGACACTACAACCAAACCCAAACACAACCAAATGAACACACCCTATACCCAACACAACCAAATGAATACACCCTGGCTCAAACTACACAGTCCCGGAGCCAGAGCGTGACAGAGAAGATGAGAGGAGAGGGGAGGAGAGAAGGAGAAGAGGAGGAGAGAAGAGAGTAGCAGGAGAGTAGAGGAGTGGAAGGGACAGGAAAGGAGAGGAGAGGAGAGGAGAGGAGAGGAGAGGAGAGGAGAGGAGAGGAGAGGAGAGAGAGGAGAGGGAGAGGAGAGGAGAGGAGAGGAGAGGAAGGGACAGGAGAGGAGAGAGAGGAGAGGAGAGAGGAGAGGAGAGGAGAGGAGAGGGAGAGGAGAGAGGAGAGGGAGAGGAGAGGAGAGGAGAGGAGAGGAGAGGAGAGGAGAGGAGAGGAGAGGAGAGGAGAGGAGAGGAGAGGAGAGGAGAGAAAAGACAGGGAGAGAGGAGGGGAGAGGAGTCAACGCCAGAGAGAAGACCATAGACAGTTCTCCCTCTCTCCCCTCTTCCTCTTTCCTCTTCTCTCCTCTCTCTTCTCCTCCTCTGCCATGTACTATTGGGAATTTCCCTGTTTTGATGAGTTTGAATCTGTATCAAAGAGCAGAGCCTTTTGCCCAGCCACTTACATTTTACATTTACATTTTTAGTATTTAGCAGACGCTCTTATCCAGAGCGACTTACAGTTAGTGAGTGCATACATTTTCATACTCCTCACATTAAGCAGGAATAAAGGCAGGGGGAGGGAGAGGAAGAGAAAGGGAGAAATATAGAGAGAGAGAGAGAGTATGAGAGAGAGAGTGAGAGAGAGAGAGAGAGAGAGAGAGAGAGAGAGAGAGAGAGAGAGAGAGAGAGAGAGAGAGAGAGAGAGAGAGAGAGAGAGAGAGAGAGAGAGAGAGAGAGAGAGAGAGAGAGAGAGAGAGAGAGAGAGAGAGAGAGAGAGAGAGGGAGGGAGGGAGGGAGGGAGGGAGGGAGGGAGGGAGGGAGGAGGGAGAGGGAGGGAGGGAGGGAGGGAGGGAGGGAGGGAGGGAGTCAGAGAAATCCCAAGAACATATTCCTCATAATTAATAAATGAAAAATGTTAGTGCAGCTAATCAATAGAGTTGTTAGAGGGAATTGATCGGGCTGGGAATCTCTATTTTGCGGGTAAAAATGTTCACCCATTGAGAACAAAAGACTCTCCAGAGTACCATCTGACTGATAGACACTTAGTAGCCTGACAACCCCCCCCCCCACCCCGCCAATCATAGAGAGGAGGAGGGAGGGGGAGACAGAGAGAGAAAGAGAGAGAGAGTAGCCTGACCCCCCCTGAACATTTAGAAGGGGAGGGAGGGGGAGAGAGAGAGAAAAAAAATTGAAGTAATTAATTATAATCAGCATTCAACTGATCTGTTGTACAGCCTCCATTAGAGACAAGTAAACATCATACACCTTTTTGCACTCTCCCCTACTCCTTCTCTCCCCTCCTCCTTCTCTATTTTTCTCTCTCCCTGTGAGTCTATTTTTCAGCACTCTAAAGTGAGATGAAGAGAGAGAAACAATATTGAGAAAGAGAGAGAGCAAGGCAGATGGAGAGAAGCAGAGAGAGAGGAAGGCAGACGGAGAGAAGCAGAGAGAGAGGAAGGCAGACAGAGAGAAGCAGAGAGAGAGGAAGGCAGACGGAGAGAAGCAGAGAGAGAGGAAGGCAGACGGAGAGAAGCAGAGAGAGAGGAAGGCAGACGGAGAGAAGCAGAGAGAGAGGAAGGCAGACGGAGAGAAGCAGAGAGAGAGGAAGGCAGACAGAGAGAATCAGAAAGAGAGGAAGGCAGACGGAGAGAAGCAGAGAGAGAGGAAGGCAGACGGAGAGAAGCAGAGAGAGAGGAAGGCAGACGGAGAGAAGCAGAGAGAGAGGAAGGCAGACGGAGAGAAGCAGAGAGAGAGGAAGGCAGACGGAAAGAAGCAGAGCGAGAGGAAGGCAGACGGAGAGAAGCAGAGAGAGAGGAAGGCAGATGGAGAGAAGCAGAGAGAGAGGAAGGCAGACGGAGAGAAGCAGAGAGAGAGGAAGGCAGACGGAGAGAAGCAGAGAGAGAGGAAGGCAGATGGAGAGAAACAGAGAGAGAAAGGCAGACGGAGAAAAGCAGAGAGAGAGGAAGGCAGACGGAGAGAAGCAGAGAGAGAGGAAGACAGACGGAGAGAAGCAGAGAGAGAGGAAGGCAGACAGAGAGAAGCAAAGAGAGAGGAAGACAGACGGAGAGAAGTAGAGAGAGAGGAAGGCAGACAGAGAGAAGCAGAGAGAGAGGAAGGCAGACAGAGAGAAGCAGAGAGAGAGGAAGACAGATGGAGAGAAGTAGAGAGAGAGGAAGCGACACACAGACAGTCATCAACGTCAGCCCTGCCCGTGTGTAGTGAGCCACAGCAATGAGATGTGACTGATAGCAGCTGTTGCTCAGTGGAGGAGGTGTCCCGCTCTAAGCCCACTCTGGCTGGCACGTAGGGCTATCCCCCTCTCCCCCATCCTCCTCTCCTCCCCCTTCTGCCCCTCTCCTCCCTTCTCCTTTCCTCATCCTCCTCTCCTCTCCTCCCCCTTCTGCCCCTCTCCTCCCTTCTCCTTCCCTCATCCTCCTCTCCTCTCCTCCCCCTTCTGCCCCTCTCCTCCCGTCTCCTCCCCTCTCCTCCCCTCATCCTCCTTTCCTCTCCTCTCCTCCCCCTTCTGCCCCCTCTCCTACCCTCCCCTCTCCTCTCCTCCCCTCTCCTTTCCTCCTCTCTCCTCTCCTCACCTCTCCTTTCCTCCTCTCTCCTCTCCTCTCCTCCTCCCCCAGCTATACTAAAAGATAAGGAGGTGACATGACATGATCTGAAATGACAGGAAGCACTTGATCCCTGCTACTTCCAAATGTCACCTCCTCTCCTCCTCTCCTCCTTCCCTCCTCTCATCCTTCCCTCCTTCCCTCATCTCCTCCTTCCCTCCTCTCCTCCTCCCTTCCTCCCCTCCTCCCCTCTGGACAGATAGTAGGCTGCTATGACTGCCTAATAATGTTTGATAATACTAGGGAGGCAGTCTGCATAGATAGACTAACTAACTACTGTAGAATAGCTAGGTAGTGTTCACAGATAGACTAACTAACTACTGTAGAATAGCTAGGTAGTCTGCATAGATAGACTAACTAACTACTGTAGAATAGCTAGGTAGTGTTCATAGATAGACTAACTAACTACTGTAGAATAGCTAGGTAGTCTGCATAGATAGACTAACTACGGTAGACTACTGTAGAATAGCTAGGTAGTCTGCATAGATAGACTAACTACTGTAGACTACTGTAGAATAGCTAGGTAGTCTGCATAGATAGACTAACTACTGTAGACTACTGTAGAATAGCTAGGTAGTCTGCATAGATAGACTAACTACTGTAGACTACTGTAGAATAGCTAGGTAGTCTGCATAGATAGACTAACTACTGTAGACTACTGTAGAATAGCTAGGTAGTCTGCATAGATAGACTAACTACTGTAGACTACTGTAGAATAGCTAGGTAGTCTGCATAGATAGACTAACTACTGTAGACTACTGTAGAATAGCTAGGTAGTCTGCATTGATAGACTAACTACTGTAGACTACTGTAGAATGGCTAGGTAGTCTGCATAGATAGACTAACTACTGTAGACTACTGTAGAATAGCTAGGTAGTCTGCATAGATAGACTAACTACTGTAGACTACTGTAGAATGGCTAGGTAGTCTGCATAGATAGACTAACTACTGTAGACTACTGTAGAATAGCTAGGTAGTCTGCATAGATAGACTAACTACTGTAGACTACTGTAGAATAGCTAGGTAGTCTGCATAGATAGACTACCTACTGTAGACTTCTGTAGAATAGCTAGGTAGTCTGCATAGATAGACTAACTACTGTAGACTACTGTAGAATAGCTAGGTAGTCTGCATAGATAGACTAACTACTGTAGACTACTGTAGAATAGCTAGGTAGTCTGCATAGATAGACTAACTACTGTAGACTACTGTAGAATAGCTAGGTAGTCTGCATAGATAGACTAACTACTGTAGACTACTGTAGAATAGCTAGGTAGTCTGCATAGATAGACTAACTACTGTAGACTACTGTAGAATAGCTAGGTAGTCTGCATAGATAGACTAACTACTGTAGACTACTGTAGAATAGCTAGGTAGTCTGCATAGATAGACTAACTACTGTAGACTACTGTAGAATAGCTAGGTAGTCTGCATAGATAGACTAACTACTGTAGACTACTGTAAAATGGCTAGGTAGTCTGCATAGATAGACTAACTTACTAACTACTGTAAATGTGACACTGGTGTTCCGTGTGTCCATATTCCATATTCTGTATTTCATATTCCGTGTTCTGTATTCTATATTCTATATTCCATATTATGTATTCCATATTATATATTCCATATTCTGCATTCCATATTATATATTCCATATTATATATTATATATTCCATATAAGATATTATATATTCCATATTAAGCATTCCATATTTGTCACGGTTTCGGCCGAGGCTGCCTCTCTTCCTTGCTCGGGCAGGCTTCGGCGTTCGTCGTCTCCGGAATACTAGCTGCCACCGTTGTATGTTTCTATGTTCGTTTGGTTTTGTCTGGATTATGTACACCTGTTGTCATTTAGCGTCATTAGTGTCCTATAAGTTCTCGTTGTGTTTGTCAGGTGTTGTGTGTGATTGTTTTCGCTGTCGTGTTGGTGCGCTACTATTTTCAGTGCGCTATTGTAGCTTGCCTCCTTTGTGTAGGAGTGTATTTTTCGCACATGTTTATTGCGCCCTTTTGTTTACGCCTGTGTGCACATTTTCTCGCCTCCGGGCTGTTGGCTCGTGTTTTGAGTGTGCATTACTAAAGTCTTTTGGACTTATCTTCTGCGTCCTGCGCCTGATTCCCACACCACACCCACCTACAGCACCTACTGACAGAATCACACACCCTTCAGAATGGAATCAGCAGGAGCCGCAGCAGCACAGGAGACTTTGGAGGATCGGGTCCGGGAGCAGAATGACCAGATCCTTCGGATCGGGACCGCCCTGCAGGATGTTATTATCACACTTCAACGCTGGGAGACCCGTGGGACACCCCCAACTCCACCTCCCCTGCCATCACCATCAGCCAGTCAGCCCATTCCAGCTCCGGAACCCAGGGGAATTCGACTCTCGCTCCCGAGGGCCTACGATGGGACCGCTGCCGGGTGTCAGGGCTTCCTTCTCCAGGTGGAGCTATACCTGGCCACCGTGCACCCGGCGCCCTCGGGACACGAGAGCGTGTCCGCCCTCATCTCCTGCCTTACCGGCAAGGCGTTGGAATGGGCCAACGCCGAGTGGAGGAGGATAGACGCTACCACCATCACATACGCTGAGTTCTCCCGCCGCTTCAGGGGCGGTGTTTGACCATCCACCAGAGGGGAAAGCGGCGGGGGGAGCGTCTGTTCTGCCTCCGGCAGGGGGAGGAGAGCGCCCAGGAGTTCGCGTTAGAATTCTGTACTCTAGCGGCGGATGCAGGGTGGAATGAGCGGGCCCTCATCGATCACTACCGCTGTAGTCTACGAGAGGACGTCCGTCGGGAGCTGAGCCTGTAGGGACACCAGTCTCTCTTTCGACCAGTTAGTCGACATGTACATCAGGCTGGACACCCTGCTGGCTACCCGCGGACGTTCCCGAGGGGGTCCGTCCATTTCACCCTCCAGCGCCTCCGAGCCGAGCCCTATGGAGCTTGGGGGCGCTGGCGCTAGAGAGAGGAGGGGTCGGAGGACGGGGGGGCCCGTCTCCTGCACCAACTGTGGCCGTGGAGGACACACCGCGGCTAGGTGCTGGGGATGGCCTCCTAGGGGAGAAGACGACAGGCCCCGCACTGGGGAGTCCTTCCAGGTGTGTAGGCGCCCCACTCACCCAGAGCTCTCTGTTGCGCACTTCTGTATACCTGTGCGTTTTCCACAGGTAGCACCTCATTCCCAGCATAAGGCGCTGGTAGATTCAGGCGCGGCTGGGAATTTTGTTAATAGAAAATGTTGTTTAGAATTAGGGATTCCCCTTCTTCCTGTTGACGTCCCATTCCCTGTTCATGCCCTAGATAGCCGTCCGTTGGGATCGGGCTTGATCAGGGAGGTCACGGCGCCACTTAGGATGTGTGCGCAGGGGGGTCATAAGGAGATGATCCAGCTATTCCTGATCGACTCGCCTGCGTATCCGGTGGTGCTGGGCATGCCCTGGTTGAGTATCCATAACCCGTCTATTTCGTGGCAGGAGAGGGCTCTGATGGAGTGGTCTGCCCAGTGTGTGGGTCGATGTTTAGGCGTTTCCGTAGGGGCTACCTCGGTGGAGAGTCCAAACCAGGTGCCCGCATTGCACGTTCCCCCTGAGTATGAGGATTTGGCTATTGTGTTCAGTAAGTCGAGGGCGACGCAGTTGCCTCCCCCATAGGCAGGGAGATTGTGCGATAGACCTCCAGGCAGGAGCTGCGCTCCCACGGAGCCATGTGTATCCTCTGTCTCAGGAGGAGAAGAGAGCTATGGAGACTTACATAGACGAATCTCTGAGACAAGGATACATACGGCCATCCACTTCCCCTGCGTCCTCGAGTTTCTTTTTTGTGAAGAAAAAGGATGGAGGGTTACGCCCGTGCATTGATTACCGTAGTCTCAATCAGATCACGGTGAAGTACAGTTATCCACTTCCTCTGATTGCGACCATGACGGAGTCATTGCACGGGGCGCGTTTTTTCACTAAATTAGATCTCAGGAGCGCGTACAGCTTGGTGCGCATTAGGGGGGGCGATGAATGGAAGACAGCCTTTAGTACCACCTCGGGCCATTACGAGTATCTTGTCATGCCACACGGGTTGATGAACGCTCCTTCAGTTTTCAAATTATTCGTGGATGAGATATTCAGGGACATGCAGGGGCAGGGGGTGGTCGTGTACATAGATGACATTCTCGTGTACTCGTCTACCCGCGTCGAGCATGTGGCTCTGGTGCGCCGAGTGTTGAGGAGGCTGTTGGAGCACGACCTGTATGTCAAGGCAGAGAAGTGTCTGTTTTTCCAGGAGTCGATCTCCTTTTTGGGTTATCAGTTGTCTGCGTCAGGGGTGAAGATGGAGGTTGACCGGGTGTCAGCCGTGCGTAATTGGCGAACGCCAACCACTGTGAAGGAGGTGCAGCAGTTTTTGGGGTTTGCGAATTACTACCGGAGGTTTATCCGGGGTTTTGGACAGGTGGCAGCTCCCATAACGTCTCTGTTGAAGGGGGGTCCGGTGCGTTTTCAGTGGTCAGCCGAGGCGGACAGGGCTTTTGGGAGGCTGAAGGACCTGTTTACCTCGGCTCCGGTGATGGCGCATCCGGATCCCTCTTTACCATTTCAGGTAGAGGTGGACGCGTCAGAGGCCGGTATAGGAGCCGTGCTTTCGCAACAGTCCGGCACGCCACCTAAACTCCGCCCCTGTGCCTTTTATTCCAAAAAGCTCCAGTCCGGCGGGAGCGAAATTATGACGTAGGGGACAGGGAGCTGTTAGCCGTGGTACAGGCCCTAAAGGTGTGGAGGCACTGGCTTGAGGGGGCTCAACACCCTTTCCTCATTTTGACTGACCACCGTAACCTGGAGTACATCCGGGCAGCTAGGAGACTGAACCCTCGCCAGGCGCAGTGGAATATGTTTTTGACCCGGTTCGTATTTAAGATCACGTACATCCCTGGGTCACAGAACGGTAAGGCAGACGCACTGTCTCGGCGGTATGACACGGAGGAGAGGTCCGTGGAGCCCACTCCCCATACTGCCGGAGTCTTGTCTGGTGGCACCGGTAGTGTGGGAGGTCGATGCTGAACTCGAGCGGGCGTTGCGCACCGACCCTAGTCCTCCTCAATGCCCGGAGGGTCGGACGTACGTTCCGTTCGAGGTTCGGGATCGTTTGATCTATTGGGCTCACACGTCACCCTCCTCTGGACATCCTGGTATAGGCCGGACTGTGCACTGCCTTAGTGCTAAGTACTGGTGGCCCACGTTGGCGAGGGATGTGAGGGTTTATGTCTCCTCCTGCTCGGTGTGCGCCCAGTGTAAGGCGCCTAGACATCTGCCTAGGGGTAAGTTACTACCCCTGCCCGTTCCACAACGACCATGGTCTCACCTCTCGGTGGACTTCATCACTGACCTTCCTCCCTCACAGGGGAATACCACTATACTGGTCGTTGTGGACCGGTTCTCTAAGGCCTGTTGTTTGCTCCCTATGCCGGGCCTTCCTACTGCCCTACAGACCGCCGAGCTCTATTCACCCATGTTTTCCGGCACTACGGGGTACCCGAGGATATTGTGTCTGATCGAGGTCCCCAATTCACCTCCAGAGTCTGGAGAGCCTTTATGGAGCGGTTGGGGGGTCTCGGTGAGCCTCACCTCGGGTTACCATCCGGAGAGTAATGGGCAGGTGGAACGTGTGAACCAGGATGTGGGTAGGTTTATTAGATCATACTGCCAGGACCGGCCGGAGGAGTGGGCACGGTACGTTCCCTGGGCAGAAATGGCCCAGAATTCCCTACGCCATTCCTCCACTAACCTAACCCCTTTCCAATGTGTGTTAGGTTACCAGCCGGTTCTGGCACCTTGGCAGCAGAGCCAGATCGAGGCTCCTGCGGTGGATGAGTGGGTGCGGCGCTCGGAGGAGACGTGGAACGCTGCACACGTCCACCTGCAGCGGGCCCTCCATCGTCAAAAGGCGAGCGCCGATCTCCACCGCAGTGAGGGACCGATGTACGCACCTGGTGATCGAGTCTGGCTCTCTACCAGAAACCTGCCCCTCCGCCTGCCCTGTCGGAAACTGGGTCAGCGGTTTGTGGGGCCGTTTAAAGTCCTGAGAAGATTGAACGAGGTGTGTTACAGATTACAACTGCCTATTGAGTATAAAAGTATTAACCCCTCGTTCCATGTGTCTCTTCTCAGGCCGGTGGTAGCTGGCCCACTCCAGGAAAATGAGATCAAGGAGACTCCTCCGCCCCATTGGACATCGAGGGGGCACCGGCGTACTCGTGCGGTCCATCTTGGATTCGAGACGTCGGATGGGGGTCTCCAATATCTGGTGGAGTGGGAGGGTACGGCCCGGAGGAACGGTGCTGGGTGCCGAGGAGAGACATTTTGGACTCGTCTCTCCTGACAGAATTCCACCGTAGTCACCCGGCGCGCCCTGCTCCCGCGTCCTCCTGGTCGTCCCCGAGGCCGGAGTCGGCGCACGTCTGGAGCCGCGCGTCAAGGGGGGTACTGTCACGGTTTCGGCCGAGGCTGCCTCTCTTCCTTGCTCGGGCAGGCTTCGGCGTTAGTCGTCTCGAATACTAGCTGCCACCGTTGTATGTTTCTATGTTCGTTTGGTTTTGTCTGGATTATGTACACCTGTTGTCATTTAGCGTCATTAGTGTCCTATAAGTTCTCGTTGTGTTTGTCAGGTGTTGTGTGTGATTGTTTTCGCTGTCGTGTTGGTGCGCTACTATTTTCAGTGCGCTATTGTAGCTTGCCTCCTTTGTGTAGGAGAGTATTTTTCGCACATGTTTAGTGCGCCCTTTTGTTTACGCCTGTGTGCGCATTTTCTCGCCTCCGGGCTGTTGGCTCGTGTTTTGAGTGTGCATTACTAAAGTCTTTTGGACTTATCTTCTGCGTCCTGCGCCTGATTCCCACACCACACCCACCTACAGCACCTACTGACAATATTCCATATTCTGCATTTCATATTCTATATTCTATATACCATATTCTATATACCATATTCTATATACCTTATTCTATATACCATATTCTATATACCTTATTCTATATACCATATTCTATATACCATATTATATATACCTTATTCTATATACCATATTCTATATACCTTATTCTATATACCTTATTCTATATACCATATTCTATATACCATATTCTATATACCTTATTCTATATACCATATTCTATATTCTATATACCATATTCTATATACCATATTCTATATACCTTATTCTATATACCATATTCTATATACCTTATTATATATACCTTATTCTATATACCTTATTCTATATACCATATTCTATATACCATATTCTATATTCTATATACCATATTCTATATACCATATTCTATATACCTTATTCTATATACCTTATTCTATATACCATATTCTATATACCTTATTCTATATACCATTATCTATATACCATATTCTATATACCATATTCTATATACCTTATTCTATATACCATATTCTATATTCTATATACCTTATTCTATATTCCATATTATATATTCTATTCCATATGCCCACAATAGAGGGCAAACTGGTGGAAGGAATCATTACCTTTTACTACAGTTGAGGAAAATAAAGATACTTAGTAGCCTGACCCCCCCCCCCCCAAACAGAGAGAGGGGGAGGGAGGGGGAGAGAGAGAGAGAGAGAGAGAGAGAGAGAGAGAGAGAGAGAGAGAGAGAGAGAGAGAGAGAGAGAGATGGAGAGAGAGAGAGAGAGAGAGGGGGGGGGGGAACAGAAGTAATTAATTATGATCAGCATTCAACTGATCTGTTGTACAGCCTCCATTAGAGACAAGTAAACATCATACACCTTTTTGCACCCCTCCTCCTCCTACTTATCTCCCTCTCTCCCTCCCTCCCATTACATTTGACTAAAGTTGTGGAAAATAAAGACGCAGGATAAACACAATATGGTCACCTGTTGCAAAACACTATTTATTTACACTTTTCAAAAAGACACATCTTTTTGTCTGAATGGCCACTCCATATACAGGTAACTGCCAAAATAAAGGAAACACCAACATAAAGTGTCTTAAAAGGGCGTTGGGCCTCCACAAGACAGAACAGCTTCAATGCACATTTAGCATGGATTCTACAGGTGTCTGGAACTCTATTGGAGGGATGCGACACCATTCTTCCACAGGAAATTCCATCATTTGGTGTTTTGTTGAATCTCCCATAAGTGTTCAATTGGGTTGAGATCTGGTGACTGAGACGGCCATGGCATATGGTTTACATCATTTCCATGCTCATCAAACCATTCAGTGACCACTCGTGCCCTGTGGAAACAACAGTCCATCATTACTTTAAGACATGAAGGTCAGTCAATACAGAACATTTCAAGAACTTTGAAAGTTTCTTCAAGTGCAGTCGCAAAAACCATTAAGCGCTATGATGAAACTGGCTCTCATGAGGACCGCCACAGGAATGGAAGACCCAGAGTTACCTCTGCTGCAGAGGATACCAGCCTCACAAATAAACGCTTCACAAAGTTCAATTAACAGACACATCTCAACATCAACTGTTCAGACCCTGCTTGGGCCAAGAAACATGAGCAATGGACATTAGACCAGTGGAAATTTGAGTCGGACTGCAGAGTGAAGGAAAAGCAGCCAACAAGTGCTCAGCATATGTGGGAACTCCTTCAAGACTGTTGGAAAAGCATTCAAGGTGAAGCTGGTTGCGAGAATGCCAAGAGTGTGCAAAGCTGTCATCAAGGCAAAGGGTGGCTATTTGAAGAATCTCAAATATAAAATGTTTGTTTATTTGTTTAACACTTTTTTGGTTAATACATGATTCCATATGTGTTATTTCATAGTTTTGATGTCTTCAATATTATTCTACAATGTAGAAAATAGTAAAAATAATTAGTAATAATAATGAGTAGGTGTGTCCAAACGTTTGACTGGTACTGTACATGAACACACACAAATACAGGAACACAAAAGCACGAGCACACAGACACGCACGCACGCACGCACGCACGCACACACACACACACACATGCATGAACACAAACACATACACAAACACACACACACACACACACATAAAAAAGTCAGGTCTACATGTACATTAACCCTAATGCAGCTTCCTCTGTTTCACAGCTCAGCGCCACACACACACACACACGCACACACACACACACACAGACACACACACACACACACACACACACACACAGCCATCTGTCTGACTATTTTTTTTTTTTTTTAAACTATGGTTGATGTCTGCGCCCCCGCAGAAATCTAATTAGCATAATACAGAAATCCCCATCAAAATGTGTCATTTTAAGGTAGTGTTATCTAGAGTTATCTGGAGTTATCTAGAGTTATCTGGAGTTATCTGGAGTTACCTAGATTTATCTGGAGTTATCTGGAGTCATCTGGAGTTATCTGGAGTTATCTAGATTTATCTGGAGTTATCTGGAGTTATCTAGATTTATCTGGAGTTATCTGGAGTTATCTAGATTTATCTGGAGTTATCTAGATTTATCTGGAGTTATCTGGAGTTATCTAGATTTATCTAGAGTTATCTGGTCTCAATGTAACACTTCCAGGTAACACTTTACTTGTCACCCAGTGTCATAACCAGTCATAACCATGTCATAATATGTCATATCAGCTGACATAACTTGTCATAACCTGTAATAATATGGTCATAACACTGTCATGACCCATGTGGTCCTCTGTAGCTCAGCTGGTAGAGCACGGCGCTTGTAACGCCAAGGTAGTGGGTTCGATCCCCGGGACCACCCATACACAAAAAAAAATGTATGCACGCATGACTGTAAGTCGCTTTGGATAAAAGCGTCTGCTAAATGGCATATTATATTATATATTATTATATACAGTGTGGAAAAAAAGTATTTAGTCAATAACAAAAGTTTCTCAATACTTTGTTATACACCCTTTGTTGGCAATGACACAGGTCAAATGTTTTCTGTAAGGTTTTCACACACTGTTGCTGGTATTTTGGCCCATTCCTCCATGCAGATCTCCTTTAGAGCAGTGATGTTTTGGGGCTGTCGCTGGGCAACACGGACTTTCAACTCCCTCCAAAGATTTTCTATGGGGTTGAGATCTGGAGACTGGCTAGGCCACTCCAGGACCTTGAAATGCTTCTTACGAAGCCACTCCTTCGTTGCCCGGGCGGTGTGTTTGGGATCATTGTCATGCTGAAAGACCCAGCCACGTTTCATCTTCAATGCCCTTGCTGATGGAAGGAGGTTTTCACTCAAAATCTCACGATACATGGCCCCATTCATTCTTTCCTTTACAGGATCAGTCGTCCTGGTTCCTTTGCAGAAAAACAGCCCCAAAGCATGATGTTTCCACCCCCCATGCTTCACAGTAGGTATGGTGTTCTTTGGATGCAACTCAGCATTCTTTGTCCTCCAAACACGACGAGTTGAGTTTTTACCAAAAAAGTTCTATTTTGGTTTCATCTGACCATATGAAATTCTCCCAATCATCTTCTGGATCATCCAAATGCACTCTAGCAAACTTCAGACGGGCTCTGGACATGTACTGGCTTAAGCAGGGGGACACGTCTGGCACTGCAGGATTTGAGTCCCTGGCGGCGTAGTGTGTTACTGATGGTAGGCTTTGTTACTTTGGTCCCAGCTCTCTGCAGGTCATTCACTAGGTCCCCGTGTGGTTCTGGGATTTTTGCTCACTGTTCTTGTGATCATTTTGACCCCACGGGGTGAGATCTTGCGTGGAGCCCCAGATCGAGGGAGATTATCAGTGGTCTTGTATGTCTTCCATTTCCTAATAATTGCTCCCACAGTTGATTTCTTCAAACCAAGCTGCTTACCTATTGCAGATTCAGTCTTCCCAGCCTGGTGCAGGTCTACAATTTTGTTTCTGGTGTCCTTTGACAGCTCTTTGGTCTTGGCCATAGTGGAGTTTGGAGTGTGACTGTTTGAGGTTGTGGACAGGTGTCTTTTATACTGATAACAAGTTCAAACAGGTGCCATTAATACAGGTAATCGAGTGGAGGACAGAGGAGCCTCTTAAAGAAGAAGTTACAGGTCTGTGAGAGCCAGAAATCTTGCTTGTTTGTAGGTGACCAAATACTTATTTTCCACCATAATTTGCAAATAAATTCATTAAAAATCCTACAATGTGATTTTCTGGATTTCTTTTCCTCAATTTGTCTGTCATAGTTGACGTGTACCTATGATGAAAATTACAGGCCTCTCTCATCTTTTTAAGAGGGAGAACTTGCACAATTGGTGGCTGACTAAATACTTTTTTCCCCCACTGCTTTTACACCTATTGTGACACATATTGCGTTATTTTATGGCTGGTTATGACACCTACATAAGAGTGTCAAAACCCACATTTATTCCCCACCCCCCCCAAAAAAAATGGTGCCAATAAGTTTCCTTTCGTTAAAAATTGTGTTTCTTAAATCCTTTGTTGCTGTTGTAATGAATTCTTTAGTCATGTTTTTTTCATCATATTTTAAATACACTTTATGACACCGTCAAGAAGCATTATGACCATCCTGTTTCACTTTATTTGGACTAAAAAAATACACTTTATGACACTGTCAAATAAGCATTATGACCATCAAAATCATATAAGCCAGACAGGCCCATCACATACATGTGGTCCTCTGTAGCTCAGCTGGTAGAGCACGGCGCTTGTAACGCCAAGGTAGTGGGTTCGATCCCCGGGACCACCCATACACAAAAATGTATGCACACATGACTATAAGTCGCTTTGGATAAAAGCGTCTGCAAAATGGCATATTATTATACAGGCCCTTATATCAGTCATCAGTCATCAGTCAATAAGAGGGTGTCTTGTCCTGCTCCTGAAACCTGCACCTGCATCCATCCCAATCATCAGCAAAAGAGCTAATAAATATTAACAGTAAACATTACACCCAGTGTCTCTGATTCGCCGGTCTACTGAGCCACCGGTCTGAGTGCACCACCTCGGCAAACACAGGAATGGAAACCCAACGCACCCTAATCACCTCCAGTGCACCTGCACCTCATCATCTCATCACCACCCCTGTTTAGCCCTGGACTGTTCTGGATGATTGTTAAGCGTCGTGTCGTGTAATCGCTCTTTTGTTATTCTCTTTGTCATTGTTTAAGTAAACCTTTACCTTGTTGATTCCTGCGTCTGCGTCCTGCCTATTCGTATGCTCAGTACTCGTCACACTCAGAAGTTCCAAAAGAATAAAGACATTTCAAATGTCATATTATGTATATACAGTTGAATTCTGAAGTTTACATACAACTTAGCAAAAACACATTTAAACTCAGTTTTACACAATTCCTGACATTTAATCCTAGTAACAATTTCCTGTTTTAGGTCAGTTAGGATCACCACTTTATTTTAAGAATGTGAAATGTCAGAATAATAGTAGAGAGAATGATTTCTTTCAGATTTTATTTCTTTCATCACATTCCCAGTGGGTCAGAAGTTTACATACACTCAATTAGTATTTGGTAGCATTGCCTTTAAATTGTTTAACTTGGGTCAAACGTTTCGGGTAGCCTTCCACAAGCTTACCACAATAAGTTGGGTGAATTTTGGCCCATTCCTCCTGACAGAGCTGGTGTAACTGAGTCAGGTTTGTAGGCCTCCTTGCTCGCACACGCTTTTTCAGTAATTGCCTATAGGATTGAGGTCAGGGCTTTGTGATGGCCACTCCAATACCTTTACTTTGTTGTTCTTAAGCCATTTTGCCACAACTTTGGAAGTATGCTTGGGGTCATTGTCCATTTGGAAGACCCATTTGCGACCAAGCTTTAACTTCCTGACTGATGTCTTGAGATGATGCTTCATTATATCCACATAATTTTCCTTCCTCATGATGCCATCAATTTTGTGAAGTGCACCAGTCCCTCCTGCAGCAAAGCACCCCCACAGCATGATGCTGCCACCCCCGTGCTTTATAGACAAAAAGTTATATTTTTGTTTCATCAGACCAGAGGACATTTCTCCAAAAAGTACAATCTTTGTCCCCATATGCAGTTGCAAACCGTAGTCTGGCTTTTTTATGGCGGTTTTGGAGCAGTGGCTTCTTCCTTGCTGTGCGGCCTTTCAGGCTATGTCGATATAGGATTAGTTTTACTGTGGATATAGATACTTTTGTACCTGTTTCCTCCAGCACCTTCACAAGGTCATTTGCTGTTGTTCTGGGATTGATTTGCACTTTTCGCACCAAAGTACGTTCATCTCTAGGAGACAGAACGCGTCTCCTTCCTGAGCGGTATGACGGCTGCGTGGTCCCATGGTGTTTATACTTCCGTACTATTGTTTGTATAGATGAACGTGGTACCTTCAGGCGTTTGGAAATTGCTCCCAAGGATGAACCAGACTTGTGGAGGTCTGCAATTTTTTTTCTGAGGTCTTGGCTGATTTCTTTTCATTTTCCCATGATGTCAAGCAAAGACACACTGAGTGTAAAGGTAGGCCTTGAAATACATCCACAGGTACAGCTCCAATTGACTCAAATGATGTCAATTAGCCTATCAGAAGCTTCTAAAGCCATGACATAATTTTCTGGAATTTTCCAAGCTGTTTAAAGGCACAGTCAACTTAGTGTATGTAAACTTCTGACCCATTGGAATAATGATACAGTGAATTATAAGTGAAATAATCTGTCTGTAAACAATTGTTGGAAAAATGACTTGTGTCATGCACAAAGTAGATGTCGTAAACGACTTGCCAGAACTATAGTTTGTTAACAAGAAATTTGTGGAGTAGTTGAAAACGAGTTTTAATGACTCCAACCTAAGTGTATGTAAACTTCCGACTTCAACTGCATACAGTGTTGTAACAATGTTCAAATAGTTAAAGTACACACCTGTCTCTAACAATGTGCAAATAATTAAAGTACACACCTGTCTTTCTCTCTCTCTTTCTTTCTCTCTCTCTCTGCTACTGTGGTTGATCGTCTCACACTGGAGGGGCTGGTGAACCGTCTGGAGGACTTTGTGGGGGGGTCCATTAAAAATAAGTAAAGTTTGTGCTTTTAATTATGCAACTATCTCTCTCTCTCTCTGTCTCCGTCAAAGCTGACCAATCAATGTTCTATTAATCACCAAAGGCCCTGGCTGAGCAGAGCACAACACATTAACCAGGGGCCTGGGTAAAGAATGAGAATTCTTTCACAAAGTCTGCTGCCTCAGTTTCAATGATGGCAATTTGCAAATATACTCCAGAATGTCATGATGAGTGATCAGATCAATTGCAATTCATTGCAAAGTCCCTCTTTGCCATGAAAATTAACTTAATCCCCAAAAAACATTTCCACTGCATTTCAGCCCTGCCACAAAATGACCAGCTGCCATCATGTCAGTGATTATCTCGTTAACCCAGGTGAGAGTGTTGACGAGGACAAGGCTGGAGATCACTCTGTCATGCTGATTGAGTTAGAATAACAGACTGGAATCTTTAAAAGGAGGGGGGTGCTTAAAATCATTGTTCTTCCTCTGTTAACCATGGTTACCTGCAAGGAAACACGTGCCGCCTTCATTGCTTTGCACAAAAAGGGCTTCACAGGCAAGGATATTGCTGCTAGTAAGATTGCACCTAAATCAACCATTTATCGGATCATCAAGAACTTCAAGGAGAGAGGTTCAATTGTTGTGAAGAAGGCGTCAGGGCACCCAAGACAGTCCAGCAAGCGCCAGGACCGTCTCCTGAAGTTGATTCAGCTGCGGGATCGGGGCACCACCAGTGCAGAGCTTGCTCAAGAATGGCAGCAGGCAGGTGTGAGTGCATCTGCACGCACAGTGAGGCGAAGACTTTTGGAGGATGGCCTGGTGTCAAGAAGGGCAGCAAAGAAGCCACTTCTCTCCAGGAAAAACATCAGGGACAGACTGATATTCTGCAAAAGGTACAGGGATTGGACTGCTGAGGACTGGGGTAAAGTCATTTTCTCTGATGAATCCCCTTTCCGATTGTTTGGGGCATCCGGAAAACACCTTGTCCGGAGAAGACAAGGTGAGCACTACCATCAGTCCTGTGTCATGCGGTTGCTTCTCAACCAAGGGAGTGGGCTCACTCACAATTTTTCCTAAGAACACAGCTATGAATAAAGAATGGTCCCAACACATCCTCCGAGAGCAACTTCTCCCAACCATCCAATAATAGTTTGGTAACGACCAATGCCTTTTCCAGCATGATGGAGCACCTTGCCATAAGGCAAAAGTGATAACTAAGTGGCTCGGGGAACAAAACATCGACATTTTGGGTCCATGGCCAGGAAACTCCCCAGACCTTAATCCCATTGAGAACTTGTGGTCAATCCTCAAGAGGTGGGTGGACAAACAAAAACCCACAAATTCTGACAAACTCCAAGCATTGATTATGCAAGAATGGGCTGCCATCAGTCAGGAGGTGGCCCAGAAGTTAATTGACAGCATGCCAGGGCGGATTGCAGAGGTCTTGAAAAAGAAGGGTCAACACTGTAAATATTGACTCTTTGCATAAACTTAATGTAATTGTCAATAAACGCCTTTGACACTTATGGAATGCTTGTAATTATACTTCATTATACCATAGTAACATCTGACAAAAATATCTCATAACACTGAAGCGGCAACTTTGTGAAGACCAATACTTGTGTCATTCTCAAAACTTTTGACCACGACTGTACAAAATATTAAGAACAGTGTCCTTATATTGAGTTGCACCCTCTTTTGCCCTAAGAACAGCCTCAATTAGTCTCTACAAGGTGTCCAAAAACATTCCACAGTATGCAGTATGAAAAAAATTACAATAAAATGTATGCACTCACTAACTGTAAATTGCTCTGGATAAGAGCATCTGCTAAATGACTAAAATGTAAAATGTAAATGCTGGCCCATGTTGACTCCAATGCTTCCCACAGCTGTGTCAAGTTCGCTGGATTCTTGTTTCTTGATTCACATGGGAAAGCCCAGCAACGTTGCAGTTCTTGACACAAACCGGTGCGTCTGGGACCTACTACCATACCCCATTCAAAGGCACTTAAATATTTTGTCTTGCCCATTCACCCTCTGAATGGCACACATACACAATCCATGACTCAATTGTCTCAAACCTTAAAAATCCTTCTTTAACCTGTCTCCTCCCCTTCATCTACACTGATTTTAAGTGGATTTAACAAGTGACATCAATAAGGGATCATAGCGTTCACCTGGATTCACCTTGTCAGTCTATGTCATGGAAAGAGCAGGTGTTCCTAATGTTTTGTACACACATTGTATATCATTTAACAGCCTATAGTAATATAGAATAATACAGTAACAACATATGCCATTTAACAGCCTATAGTAATATAGAATAATACAGTAAGAACATATGCCATTTAACAGATGTTTTTATCCAAAGTGATTTCCAGCCCCAGTACCATAGTACTAGAATACGATCTTCTGTCAATGCAACAGCAACAAAACATATCATTTAGTATGGATTACGAATGGTAAGAAACCCTATAGGAGGGATTATGAATGGTAAGAAAACCTATAGGAGGGATTATGAACGGTAAGAAACCCTATAGGAGGGATTATGAACGGTAAGAAACCCTATAGGAGGGATTATGAATGGTAAGAAAACCTATAGGAGGGATTATGAATGGTAAGAAAACCTATAGGAGGGATTATGAATGGTAAGAAACCCTATAGGGGGGATTATGAATGGTAAGAAAACCTATAGGAGGGATTATGAATGGTAAGAACCCCTATAGGAGGGATTATGAATGGTAAGAAACCCTATAGGAGGGATTATGAATGGTAAGAAACCCTATAGGAGGGATTATGAATGGTAAGAAACCCTATAGGAGGGATTATGAACGGTAAGAACCCCTATAGGAGGGATTATGAATGGTAAGAAACCCTATAGGAGGGATTATGAATGGTAAGAAACCCTATAGGAGGGATTATGAATGGTAAGAAACCCTATAGGAGGGATTATGAATGGTAAGAAACCCTATAAGAGGGATTATGAACAATAAGAACCCCTATAGGAGGGATTATGAACGGTAAGAAACCCTATAGGAGGGATTATGAATGGTAAGAAACCCTATAGGAGGGATTATGAATGGTAAGAAACCCTATAGGAGGGATTATGAATGGTAAGAAAACCTATAGGAGGGATTATGAATGGTAAGAAACCCTATAGGAGGGATTATGAATGGTAAGAAACCCTATAGGAGGGATTATGAATGGTAAGAAACCCTATAGGAGGGATTATGAATGGTAAGAAACCCTATAGGAGGGATTATGAATGGTAAGAAACCCTATAGGAGGGATTATGAATGGTAAGAAACCCTATAGGAGGGATTATGAATGGTAAGAAAACCTATAGGAGGGATTATGAATGGTAAGAAAACCTATAGGAGGGATTATGAATGGTAAGAAAACCTATAGGAGGGATTATGAACGGTAAGAAAACCTATAGGAGGGATTATGAACGGTAAGAAAACCTATAGGAGGGATTATGAACGGTAAGAAAACCTATAGGAGGGATTATGAACGGTAAGAAAACCTATAGGAGGGATTATGAATGGTAAGAAAACCTATAGGAGGGATTATGAACGGTAAGAAAACCTATAGGATGTAGCTCAGTTGATAGAGCATGGCGTTTGCAATGCCAGGGTTGTGGGTTCGATTCCCACGGGGGGCCAGTATAAAAAAATAAAAAAATAAAAAATATGTATTCACTAACTGTAAGTCGCTCTGGATAAGAGCGTCTGCTAAATGACTTAAAATGTAAATGTAAAATGTAAGAAACCCTATAGGAGGGATTATGAATGGTAAGAAAACCTATAGGAGGGATTATGAACGGTAAGAAAACCTATAGGAGGGATTATGAATGGTAAGAAAACCTATAGGAGGGATTATGAATGGTAAGAAAACCTATAGGAGGGATTATGAATGGTAAGAAAACCTATAGGAGGGATTATGAATGGTAAGAAAACCTATAGGAGGGATTATGAACGGTAAGAAAACCTATAGGAGGGATTATGAACGGTAAGAAAACCTATAGGAGGGATTATGAACGGTAAGAAAACCTATAGGAGGGATTATGAACGGTAAGAAAACCTATAGGAGGGATTATGAATGGTAAGAAAACCTATAGGAGGGATTATGAACGGTAAGAAAACCTATAGCAGGGATTATGAACGGTAAGAAAACCTATAGGAGGGATTATGAATGGTAAGAAAACCTATAGGAGGGATTATGAATGGTAAGAAAACCTATAGGAGGGATTATGAACGGTAAGAAACCCTATAGGAGGGATTATGAATGGTAAGAAACCCTATAGGAGGGATTATGAACGGTAAGAAAACCTATAGGAGGGATTATGAATGGTAAGAAAACCTATAGGAGGGATTATGAACGGTAAGAAACCCTATAGGAGGGATTATGAATGGTAAGAAACCCTATAGGAGGGATTATGAATGGTAAGAAAACCTATAGGAGGGATTATGAATGGTAAGAAAACCTATAGGAGGGATTATGAACGGTAAGAAACCCTATAGGAGGGATTATGAATGGTAAGAAACCCTATAGGAGGGATTATGAATGGTAAGAAACCCTATAGGAGGGATTATGAATGGTAAGAAACCCTATAGGAGGGATTATGAATGGTAAGAAACCCTATAGGAGGGATTATGAATGGTAAGAAACCCTATAGGAGGGATTATGAACGGTAAGAAACCCTATAGGAGGGATTATGAATGGTAAGAAACCCTATAGGAGGGATTATGAATGGTAAAAACCCTATAGGAGGGATTATGAATGGTAAGAAACCCTATAGGAGGGATTATGAATGGTAAGAAACCCTATAGGGGGGACTATGAATGGTAAGAAAACCTATAGGAGGGATTATGAATGGTAAGAAACCCTATAGGAGGGATTATGAATGGTAAGAAACCCTATAGGAGGGATTATGAATGGTAAGAAACCCTATAGGAGGGATTATGAATGGTAAGAAACCCTATAGGAGGGATTATGAATGGTAAGAAAACCTATAGGAGGGATTATGAATGGTAAGAAACCCTATAGGGAGGGATTATGAATGGTAAGAAACCCTATAGGAGGGATTATGAATGGTAAGAAACCCTATAGGAGGGATTATGAATGGTAAGAAACCCTATAGGAGGGATTATGAATGGTAAGAAAACCTATAGGAGGGATTATGAATGGTAAGAAAACCTATAGGAGGGATTATGAATGGTAAGAAAACCTATAGGAGGGATTATGAATGGTAAGAAACCCTATAGGAGGGATTATGAATGGTAAGAAACCCTATAGGAGGGATTATGAATGGTAAGAAACCCTATAGGAGGGATTATGAATGGTAAGAAAACCTATAGGAGGGATTATGAATGGTAAGAAACCCTATAGGAGGGATTATGAATGGTAAGAAACCCTATAGGAGGGATTATGAATGGTAAGAAACCCTATAGGAGGGATTATGAATGGTAAGAAAACATATAGGAGGGATTATGAATGGTAAGAAACCCTATAGGAGGGATTATGAATGGTAAGAAACCCTATAGGAGGGATTATGAATGGTAAGAAACCCTATAGGAGGGATTATGAATGGTAAGAAACCCTATAGGAGGGATTATGAATGGTAAGAAACCCTATAGGAGGGATTATGAATGGTAAGAAACCCTATAGGAGGGATTATGAATGGTAAGAAACCCTATAGGAGGGATTATGAATGGTAAGAAACCCTATAAGAGGGATTATGAACAATAAGAACCCCTATAGGAGGGATTATGAACGGTAAGAAACCCTATAGGAGGGATTATGAATGGTAAGAAACCCTATAGGAGGGATTATGAATGGTAAGAAATCCTATAGGAGGGATTATGAATGGTAAGAAAACCTATAGGAGGGATTATGAATGGTAAGAAAACCTATAGGAGGGATTATGAACGGTAAGAAAACCTATAGGAGGGATTATGAACGGTAAGAAAACCTATAGGAGGGATTATGAACGGTAAGAAAACCTATAGGAGGGATTATGAACGGTAAGAAAACCTATAGGAGGGATTATGAATGGTAAGAAAACCTATAGGAGGGATTATGAACGGTAAGAAAACCTATAGGATGTAGCTCAGTTGATAGAGCATGGCGTTTGCAATGCCAGGGTTGTGGGTTCGATTCCCACGGGGGGCCAGTATAAAAAAATAAAAAATATGTATTCACTAACTGTAAGTCACTCTGGATAAGAGCGTCTGCTAAATGACTTAAAATGTAAATGTAAAATGTAAGAAACCCTATAGGAGGGATTATGAATGGTAAGAAAACCTATAGGAGGGATTATGAACGGTAAGAAAACCTATAGGAGGGATTATGAATGGTAAGAAAACCTATAGGAGGGATTATGAATGGTAAGAAAACCTATAGGAGGGATTATGAATGGTAAGAAAACCTATAGGAGGGATTATGAATGGTAAGAAAACCTATAGGAGGGATTATGAACGGTATGAAAACCTATAGGAGGGATTATGAACGGTAAGAAAACCTATAGGAGGGATTATGAACGGTAAGAAAACCTATAGGAGGGATTATGAATGGTAAGAAAACCTATAGGAGGGATTATGAATGGTAAGAAAACCTATAGGAGGGATTATGAACGGTAAGAAAACCTATAGCAGGGATTATGAACGGTAAGAAAACCTATAGGAGGGATTATGAATGGTAAGAAAACCTATAGGAGGGATTATGAATGGTAAGAAAACCTATAGGAGGGATTATGAACGGTAAGAAACCCTATAGGAGGGATTATGAATGGTAAGAAACCCTATAGGAGGGATTATGAACGGTAAGAAAACCTATAGGAGGGATTATGAATGGTAAGAAAACCTATAGGAGGGATTATGAACGGTAAGAAACCCTATAGGAGGGATTATGAATGGTAAGAAACCCTATAGGAGGGATTATGAATGGTAAGAAAACCTATAGGAGGGATTATGAATGGTAAGAAAACCTATAGGAGGGATTATGAACGGTAAGAAACCCTATAGGAGGGATTATGAATGGTAAGAAACCCTATAGGAGGGATTATGAATGGTAAGAAACCCTATAGGAGGGATTATGAATGGTAAGAAACCCTATAGGAGGGATTATGAATGGTAAGAAACCCTATAGGAGGGATTATGAATGGTAAGAAACCCTATAGGAGGGATTATGAATGGTAAGAAACCCTATAGGAGGGATTATGAATGGTAAGAAACCCTATAGGAGGGATTATGAATGGTAAGAAACCCTATAGGAGGGATTATGAATGGTAAGAAACCCTATAGGAGGGATTATGAATGGTAAGAAACCCTATAGGGGGGATTATGAATGGTAAGAAAACCTATAGGAGGGATTATGAATGGTAAGAAACCCTATAGGAGGGATTATGAATGGTAAGAAACCCTATAGGAGGGATTATGAATGGTAAGAAACCCTATAGGAGGGATTATGAATGGTAAGAAACCCTATAGGAGGGATTATGAATGGTAAGAAACCCTATAGGAGGGATTATGAATGGTAAGAAACCCTATAGGAGGGATTATGAATGGTAAGAAAACCTA